>NC_034598.1:4640961-4643561 GCF_900095145.1 Mus pahari | reverse complement strand
CAAAAAGGCCATCAATAGATTGGGAAATAATTTTTACCAATCCTAAATCTGATAGGAAACTAATATCGAATATATACAAAGAGCTCAAGAAGCTGAACTCCAAAAACTCAAATAACCCCAATTTTTAATGGGGTACAGAGCTAAACAAAGAATTCTCAACTGAGGAGTACCAAAGGGCTGAGAAGCACTTGAAAAAATGTTCAACATCCTTAATCATTAGGGAAATGCAAATCAAAACAATGCTGAGATTTCACCTCACAGGAGTCAGAATGGCTAAGATCAAAAATTCAGGGAACAGCAGATGCTGGCGAGGATGTGGAGAAAAAGGAACAATCTACCAAGTAGGACTCTCAAGTTTGAACATCTATGCTCCAAATGCAAGGGTACCCATATTCATTAAAGGAATTTTACAAAAGCTAAAAGCACACATTACACATCACATAATAATTGTGGGTGGTTTCAACACACCATTCTCATCAATGGACAGATTAGGGAAACACAAACTAAACAGAGACACAGTGAAACTAATAGAAGTTATGGGCCAAATGGATTTAATAGATATCTGTAGAGCATTTCACTCTAAATCAGAAGAATATGCCTTCTTCTCAGCACCTCATGGTACCTTTTCCAAAACTGACTAAATAATCAATTACAAAACAGACCCAACAGATATAAGAAGATTTAAATAATCCCATGCCTCCTATCATATCACAATAGATTAAGGCTGGTCTTCAATAGCAACAAAAACAACAGAAAGTCCACAAACACATGGAAGCTAAACAAGGCTCTATTCAATGATAACTTGGTAAAGGAAGAAATAAAGAAAGAAATTAAAGACATTGTAGAATTTAAGGAAAATGAAAATACAACATACCCAAATTTATGGGACACAATGCAAGCAGTGCCAAGAGGAAATCTTAAAACTCTGAATGCCTCCAAAAAGAAACTGGAGAGAGCATATACTAGCAGTTTAACAACACACCTGAAAGCTCTAGAACAAAAAGAAACAAATNNANCCAAGAGGAGTAGATGGCAGGAAATAATAAAACTCATGGCTGAAATCAACCAGGTAGAATAAAAGAGAGCTATACAAAGAATAAACAAAATCAGAAGCTGGTTCTTTGAGAAAATCAAGAAGATACATAAACCATTAGCAAGACTTGCCAGAGGGCACAGACACAGTATCCAAGTTAACAAAATCAGAAATGAAAAAGTATCTATAGCAACAGAAACTGAGAAAATTAAAAAAACATCATATTCCACAAAAGCCTATACTCTGTAATAGGTAATCTGTATGAAATGGACAATTTTATAGACCAAATGCCAAAGTTAAATCAGGATCAGATAAACCATCTAAACAGTACCATAACCCTCCAAAGAAATAGTAGCAGTCATTAAAAGTCTCCCAACTCAAAAAAGCTCAGGACTGCAGAGGTTTAGGGCAGAATTCTATCTGATCTCCAAAAAAAGACCTAATACCAAGACTTTTCAAAGTATTCCATAAAATAGAAACAGAAGGAAAACTACCCAATTTGTACTATGAAGTCACAGTTATGCTAATATCAAAAGCACAGAAAGACCCAACAAAGAAGGAAAACTTCAAACCAACTTCCCTTATGAATATTAATGCAAAAATACTCAATAAAATTCTGGCAAAATGAATCAAAACACATCAAAATGATCATTCAATGGGGTCAACTAGGCTTCATCCCAGGGATGCAGGGAAGGTTCAATATATGGAAATCCATAAATATAATCCACTACCTAAAGAAACTCAAAGGAAAAAAAAAACACATGATCATTACATAAGATGCTTAAAAAACATTTGACAAAATTCAACATTGATTCATGTTAAAAATCTTGGAAATATCAGGAAATCAAGGCCTATATCAAAACATAGTAAAAAGCAATATACAGTAAACCAGTAGCCAACATCAAACTGAATGGAGAGAAACTTGAAGAAATTCCACTAAAATCAGGGACTAGACAAGACTGCCCACCTTTTTCCTATATATTCAATATAGTATTTGAAGTTCTAGATAGAGCATAAGGCAAAGAAAAGAAAAAAGAAAAAAAGAGACCAATTGGATACAAATTATAAAGAAGTCAAACTAGTTGCAGATGATATGATAGTATACTTCAGTGACCCCCAAAACTCTGCCAGAGAACTCCTGCAGTTGATAAACAACTTCAGCAAAGTGACCGGATATAAAATTAACTCAAATCAAATCAGTAGCCTTCCTATACTCAAAGGATAAACTGTTTGAGAAAGAAATTAGGGAAACGACAACCTTTAAATAGTCACAAACAATATAAAGTATCTTGAATTGACTCTAACCAAACAATGAAAGATCTGTATGACAAGAACTTCAAGCTGTACAACAGAGAAATAGTGATAAAAACTGCATGGTATTGGTACCCAGACAGGCAGGTAGATTAAATGAATAGAATTGAAGTCCCAAGAGAGGCCCCTTGGTCTTGTAAACTTTATATGACCCAGCACAGAGGAAGGCCAGGGCCAAGTAGTGGGAGTGGGTGGGTAGGGGAGCAGGGGCGGGGGTGGGGTATAGGGAACTTTCCGGATAGCATTTGAAATGTAA
>NC_034598.1:4637657-4640306 GCF_900095145.1 Mus pahari | reverse complement strand
AAACCCTGTCTCAAAAAACAAAAACAAACAAACAAACGCAAAAAAGTTTAACATCCTTAGTCATCAGGGAAATGCAAATCAAAATAATCCTGAGATTCCACCTTGTACCAGTCAGAATGGCTAAGATAAAAAACTCAGGTGACAGCAGATGCTGGCATGAATGTGGAGAAAGAGGAACACTCCTCCATTGTTAGTGGGATTGCAAAGTAATACAACTAATCTGGAAATCAGTTTGTTGCTTCCTCAGAAATTTGGACTTAGTACTACCGGATGACCTAGATATACCACTCCTGGACATATACCCAGAAGGTGCTCCAACATGTAATAAGGACACATGCTCCACTATGTTCATAGCAGCCTTATTTATAATAGTCAGAAGTCGAAAGGAACCCAGATGTCCCTCAACAGAAGAATGGATACAGAAAATGTGGTACATTTACACAATGATGTACTACTCAGCTATTAAAAACAATGAATTCAAGAAATTCTTAGACAAATAGATGGAACTAGAAAATATCATCCTGAGTGAGGTAACCCAATCATAAAATAACACACATGATATTCACTCACTGATAACTGGATATTAGTCCTGAAGCTTGGAATACCAAAGATACAATTCACAGACCAAGTGAAGCTCAAGAACAAGGAAGACCAAATTATGGATACTTTGGTCCTTCTTTCAAAGGGGAACAAAATAACCATGGGAGGAGATACGGAGACAAAATGCTAAGCAGAGAGTGAAGGAAAAACCATCCAGAGACTACCTTACTGTCTTTAAATCCAGACACTATTGTGGATGCCAACAAGTGCTTGCTGACAGGATCCTGTTATAGGTGTTTCCTGCGATGGTCTGCCAGTGCCTGAGAAATACACAAGTAGATGCTATCAGCCAGTTATTGGACCGAGCATAAGGTCCCCAATGGAGGAGCTAGGAGAAAGAACTGAAGGAGTTGAAGGAGCTTGCAGCCCCCTAGGAGGAACAACAATATGAACCAACCAGTAACCTCAGACCTCCCAGGGACTAAACCACCAAACAGAGTACACATGGAGGGACCCATGGCTCAAGCTGTATATGTAGCAGAGGATGGCCCAGTAAGTCATCAATGGGAGGAGATGCTGCCTTTGGTTCTGAGAATGCTTGATGCCCCAGTATAGGGGAATGCCGGTTTCAGGGAAGTGGGAGTGGATGGGTTGTTGATCAGGGGTATGGGGGAGGGGAAACCAGGAAAGGGAATAACATTTGAAATGTAAATAAAGAAAATATCTAAAAAAAAATAAAGACAAGTATTCTTAAAGAATTTCATTCAATATATTTTGATCATATCTGCCTTGAACTTTCCCCTCCAGTTCCCTCCTATACTCTATCCTCTACAACCCCTCCCAATTTCACATACCCTCATTAAGCACACTTAATACTTGAAATATTCCCAGATTCTCAGTTTTCATCCTATATGTCTATCCATTCCAAAACTTGATATTCCAAAATGTCATGTGTTCTGAACTGTTTGCTGTTTTTTCCTTAATCATTATCCTTAGCCTCACAGCTTCCAGTCTATGAGATCTGGAGTCTTAGATGAAACCAGTCTACCAGAATGAGCAAAGCTGGGCTCCTATTCCTTTCCACCATTGTTGTTACCCTGTTAAAACATTCTTTCTATTCAATATATACCCACTCAGTCAATGAGTCTACCATCTATCTATGTCTCTATGTAAATATGTATGTATGTATCTATCTATAATCTATTATCTATCATCTATCAATCAATCAATCTATCTATCTATCTATCTATCTATCTATCTATCTATCTATCTATCTATATACATACACATTCAGGTACATACATACATGCAAAGATTTGTTCTGTAAATATACAGACACACACACATACATATATACAATTTAAAATACATAAAATTTCAAATTCATTAAAACAAGTTGTGAAAAAATCCTCAAAATTATAGTAAATTAATTAAAAAGAAACATAATATGTAGTTTAGGTATGCATGAGTAATTGATTGGGTATAAATATTCTAATCAAAGTTTTACCTTTATTTGTACTTTATGTATATGAGTGTTTTGCCTGCATGTATATGCACCATGTGTGTACACTGTTGATAGAAGTTAGAAAAGGGCATCAGATCCATTGGAACTGGAGTTACAGATGATTGTGAGCTAACATGTGCTTCTTTGGAAGAAGAATGAGAGCTTTTAGCCACTGAACTATCTCTCAGCTCCTCATTATTATATCTAGTTGATTGATTCTTTCAGAATTTGTGTTTCCTGTTATGCCTTAAATATGTGATTAAAGTGTGACCTATTTCCCATCACAGCCACCATTATCTCTTCCCTGATCAGCAATTCCTTCTCATGGTCTTCCTGCCCTATCCCCATTTGCAGCTGCTTTTTGGAGTTGAAACAGAGATTAGAATAGGGAACTAAAGAAATAGTTTTGGAAGTCAAGTGCATACAATACATAAATGCATATATTATGTATAAAATGCACAAATGTAAAACATTTAGACAGTTCCTATTCAGAAAACATTTATGGCAGACATTTTTTTTTAATCTTTTATTTTATTTTATTTTTTTTATTATTATTATTTTCTTTATTTACATTTCAAATGCTATCCCGAAAGATTCCCATACCC
>NC_034598.1:4630872-4636842 GCF_900095145.1 Mus pahari | reverse complement strand
ATTCATTGTTTTTTATGGCTGAGTAGTACTCCATTGTGTAAATGTACATGGCAGACATTTTTTAATTATTATTTCTGTGGAAGATTCTCCTGAGAAACAGAGTTAAGAGAATAAGATATGAAATTCTTTGAGATGATTATAAAAGGTAATTCCCAAATTTTGGAGTAAAGTACTTAATAATATAGGTTGGGAATGCCTAATCAAATGTCCCTAAATCTGAAATGCTCCAAAATGCCTATTATTTTAGTGTCTTAGCATAATGTCAATTATGCAAAATTACATATTTGACCTCCTGAGACAGGGATCACTTAAAATGTAATTATGATTAAATTACTTGAAGAGTAAGGAATATATAAAACATAAGTGAATTTTAAGTGCAGGCTTGGGTTACATTGTCAATAATATGTATATTCAAATCTTTTAAAATTCAAAAATTCTGAAATATGAAACAATTTCTATCTTATACAAAAAGGTAAAGTAATAATCAACCTGTATATGACTCTTCAGTAAGTAAGGTTATTTGTAGACTATTCATTGGTTTGCTTATTGGCTGTTTACCACTGTGTTCATTTAAAAGATGCTGCTATATAAAAGGACCTCTGGTGCAATCACCATGCCTGACCTCAAGCTGTACTACAGAGCAATTGTGATAAAAACTGCATGGTACTGGTACAGTGACAGGCAGGTAAATCAATGGAACCGAATTTAAGACCCAGAAATGAACACACACTTATGGTCACTTGATCTTTGACAAAGGAGCTAAAACCATCCAGTGGAAAGAAGACAGCATCTTCAACAAATGGTGCTGGCTCAACTGGCAGTTAGCATATGAAGAATGCAAATTGATCCATTCTTATCATCTTGTACAAAGCTCAATTCTAAATAGATCAAAGAACTCCACATAAAACCAGAGATACTGAAACTTATAGAGGAGAAAGTGGGGAAGAGCCTTGAAGATGGGCACAGGGGAAAGATTCCTGAACAGAACACCAATGGCTTATGCTGTAAGATCAAGAATTGACAAATGGGACCTCAAAAAATTGCAAAGCTTCTGTAAGGCAAAGGACAAGGTGAATAAGACTCAAAGGCCACCAACAGATTGGGAAAGGATCTTTACCAATCCTAAATCTGTTAGAGGACTAATATCTAATATATACAAGGAACTCAAGCAGATGGATTCCAGAAAATCAAATAACCCTATTAAAAAATGGGGTACAGAGCTAAACAAAGAATTCTCAACTGAGGAATACCAAATGGCTGAGAAGCACCTGAAAAAATGTTCATCATCCTTATTCATCAGGAAAATGCAAATCAAAACAACCCTGACATTAGACCTCACACCAGTCAGAATGGCTAAGGTCTAAAACTCAGAACAACAGCACATGCTGGTGAAGATGTGGAGAAAGAGGAACATTCCTCCATTGATGGCGGAATTGCAAGCTGGTACAATCACTCTGGAAATCAGTTTGATGGTTTCTCAAAAAATTGGACATAGTTCTACTGGAAGATCCAGCAATAATCCAGAAATACAACTCCTGGGCATATACCCAGAAGATGCTCCAACATGTAATAAGGACACATGCTCCACTATGTTCATAGCAGTCCTATTTATAATAGCCAGAAGCTGGCAAGAACCTAGATGTCCCTCAACAGAGGAATGGATACAAAAAATGTGGTACATTTACACAATGGGGTACTATGCAGCTACTAAAAACAATGAATTTATGACATTCTTATACAAACGGATGGATCTAGAGGATATCATCCTAAGTGAGGTAACCCAGTCACAAAAGAACACACATGATAAGTACTCACTGATAAGTGGATATTAGCCAGAAGCTCAGGATCCTTCTTAGAAGGTGGAACAAAATACCCATGGGAGGAGTTACATAGACAAAGTTCAGAGCAGAGACTGAAGGAATGGCCATTTAGAGACTGCCCCATGTAAATGAAGAAAATATCTAATAAAATAATTAAAAGGAAAAAAAGAAGTGATCAGGCTTTAGTCTCAAACACCTCAATCTCCACTGAATTCAGTGGTGTAAGCCTTTGACTAGTGAAAGGACTTATTGTAAAACTCTTATTCAAAAAGTTTGACTAGTGGCCCTCAGCAAGTTCACAGAAATTATTTAATGATGCATTGGTGAATTTCACCTCCCTAGTTCATGTGAAAACTGAGACAACAATGGTGACACCTCCTTTCTCGAGGAGGTAAGTCACACATTTTCAAAATCAGCTTTGTTGGTGAGCAACTCCATGTGCACTATGCTTGTTTCCTCTCTCCACCACACACCACCGAGAGAGACTTACCATCATCCACTCATTGCTGTCTTGGTCTGAATCTGCCTTCACCTCTCACAAGTTGCTGTGAGTGCCCTTGAATGCTGATATGTCTGAGTAAGGGTTTGTCATCAGTGAGTTCCTGACACATCTCAAAAAAGAGCAGAAGAGATGTGACACAACACACCTTGACATTCATTGCTACTGTGAAAAGTTCAGATTCCAATTTATACCTAGAAAGCTCTGGCTTTTGCCATCATCAATCATCATCATCATCATCATCATCATCATCATCATTATCATTAACAACAACAACAAGAAAGTCTTTCTTTTAAAAGATGCTAACTTTTGTCTATACCATCCTTAACCAGCCTGGTCTCACATCAAAAGACCTACTCTTAAAGAGAATAAGACTAGAAAGAACATTTTTCCATTTAACCTTTATTTTGATGTTAATTTTAATAATATGATCTTTTATATATTCATATTCCACGTTTATACAATTTTATATTTCAAATTTCAGTCTGCTTTAAATTTTTTCTCTCACTTGTTTTAAATACATTTTATTGTGAGTAAAATAATTGCTTCTCATTTTGAAGATGTTCTTATTTCTTTAGTAAGCATAATCCATATTAAAAAAAATAGTATAATTCTGTAGTACTGAAACTCAAGGAATTATTAACTTTCAAACGGCTCATTAGAGCTCATTTTATTTAAATGCGTTGCAAAATACAAAAATTTCTCTTGTTTTTCTTTCTTTCTTTTTCTTTTTTTAACTTGATTTAGTTTTCTAGATTGGTCTGTTTCTCCTTTTATGTCAAGCACACAGTGTACCCATACTTGCTAGATAATAGTAGTGTGCCTGTGACTCCCTGTAGGTGGCGCTACAGACCTGCAAGAATACGGATAGATCCACCAACAGGTTTCCATTATGGTTTGCTCAGATACTGATCTGAGATTACCTCAGAAAATGAAAAACAAAAGCAAAAACATAAAAACAAAACCAAAAAACAGCAGTCGAAAACAAACCTGGTTACATCTAAGCAATAAGGAACAAAACAAGAAAAGTTACTGAATAAACTTGAAAATATAAACATGTACAACAGACTTTCAATATGACATTCAATACCTCTTAGCTCTTATTTCGTCTTTCCTAAAGTCTTTGGTAAATATGACTGACACTGGAAAAGAGAGAGTCACGCGAGGCATGAACCAGCTTTCTTAGCTGAACCTCTGGAGTTATACTAGTAACACGAAGACACAAGTCTGTGTTGTAAGACAATCCAATACATAGGCCCTGTAAAATAAAGTTTACTTAACAGATAATAGAACTAATTCATTTGAGAACTTAAATGTTAAATCCACTATGTTCATAGCAGCCTTATTTATAATAGCTGGAAAGAACCCAGATGTCCCGCAACAGAGGAATGGATATAGAAAATGTGGTACATTTATACAATGGAGTACTACTCAGCTATTAAAAACAATGGATTTATGAAATTCTTAGGCAATGGATGCATCTGGAGGATATTATCTTGAGTGAGGCAACCCAATCACAAAAGATCACACATGATATGCACTCACTGATGAGCAGATATTAGCTCAGAAACTTAGAATATCCAAGATACAATTTGCAAAACACATGAAACTCAAGAAGAAGGAAGACCAACGTGTGGATACTTCGCTCCTTCTTAGAATGGGGAACAAAATACCCATGGAAGGAGTTACAGAGACAAAGTTCGGGGCAGAGACAGAAGGAAGGACCATCCAGAGATTGCCCCACCCAGGAATCCATCCCATATACAACCACCAAACCTAGACACTATTGCATATGCCAGAAAGATTTTGCTGACAGGCCCTTGATATAGCTATCTCTTGAGAGGCTATGCCAGTGTGTCACAAATACAGAAGTAGATGCTCACAGTCATCTATTGGATGGAACCCAGGGTCCCTAATGAAGGAACTAGAGAAGGTACTCAAGGAGCTAAAGGGGTCTGCAACCCTGCAGGAGGAACAACAATATGAAATAATCAGTAACCCCCAGATCTGTGTCTCAAGTTGCATATGTAGCAGAGGATGGCCTAGTAGGCCATCAATGGGAGGGGAGGCCCTTGGTCTTGAAAAGATCATATGCCCCAGTACAGAGTAATGCCAGGGCCAGAAAGTGGGTTGGGGAGCAGGGTGGGGGGGGAGGGTATGAGGCCTTTGGGGATAGCATTTGAAATATAAATGAAGAAAATATCTAATAAAAAAGAAAAAAAAATTAAATGTTTTCAATTCTTTATATATTTGAAATTAATAAAGTATACGCGGGAAAGAATATAAATATACTAATTGAGTGTGAGTGGCAATTTAGTCTTGTAAACAGAGAAATATCCAACATTTGACAGACCCACTGCATCAGGAAACAGAAGTGTGTGGTTGTGACCAACAGCAGGGCTTCTCAGTGCAGCCTTTCCAATCCATAAATAGCTAATTCCTTGCTGTGGAGGACTGGCCAGTGTATTTTAAGGTGTTTAACAATATCTCCAGTCTCTACACAAAAACAATTAGCAAATGTCAGTATCTGGAGATTACCATATCAAGTAAATTAAGTTAGGCACAAGCACAAAAGTAAGTCCTGCATCGTCTCACATATTCTTGGAAGTTAAAAATCATAAGTACTATAGAATTAAGAACAAAGAAAAATTTCTAGAGTACCCTGGAAGATGCACAACATTACCTGTAATTTACAAAGGAAAGCCTTTTGAGTGCTCCTGCGTATAGTTCGATATGAGAGATACTATTAGGCAATTATATAAAGTTTTGTTTGCCTTTTTCTATCCACTCTACCCATTTGTGAAAAGAAAATCAAAATCCAGATATTTTTAAATGTCTCTTGGAGGACAAACCTGCCTCTAATTGGGAATTACTGATCTGTAGTAGGTGAGTTTTTTCCCTTTATTTTTGCTTCTTTTCATTTTTCTTTTTTTGTTTTCATTTTTTTATTAGTAGATATTTTCTTCATTTAAAATTCAAATGCTATCCCAAAAGTCGCTTATACCCTCCCCCCACCCTGCTCTCCAACTCACCCACTCCTTCTTCCTGGCACTGGTATTCTCCTGTATTGGGGCATATAAAGTTTGCAAGACCAAGGGCCTCTCCTCCCAATGATGGCCGATTAGGCCATCTTCTGCTATATATGCAGACACAAGCTCAGGGGGTACTGGTTAGTTCATATTGCTGTTCCTCCTATATGGTTACAGACCCCATCAGCTCTGTGGGCACTTTCTCTAGTTCCTCCATTGGGGGCCATGTGTTCCATCCAATAGATGACTCTGAGCATCCACTTCTGTATTTGCCAGGCACTGGCATAGCCTCACAAGAGTCTATCAGGGTCTTGTCGGCAAAATCTTGCTGGCATATGCAATTGTGTCTGGGTTTGATGGTTGATTATGGTATGGATCCCCAGATAGGGCAGTCTCTGCATGGTTGTTCCT
This sequence comes from Mus pahari, assembly GCF_900095145.1. NCBI lineage: Eukaryota > Metazoa > Chordata > Mammalia > Rodentia > Muridae > Mus > Mus pahari. The sequence goes on along the minus strand of NC_034598.1, from coordinate 4,631,083 downwards.
TCTGTATCATCTCCAAACTTTGTCTCTGTAAATCCTCACTTGGGTATTGCGTTCCCCATTCTAAAGAGGAAAGAATGTCCACACGTTGCTCTTCCTTCTTCTTGAGTTTCATGTGTTTTGCAAATTTTATCTTGGGTATTCTAAGTTTCTGGGCTAATATCCACTTAACAGTGAGTGCATATCATGTGAGTTCTTTTGTGATTGGGTTACC
>NC_034598.1:4619018-4629032 GCF_900095145.1 Mus pahari | reverse complement strand
CTTTCCCACTGTTGGTGGCCTTTTTGTCTTATTGACAGTGTCTTTTGCCTTACAGAATCTTTGCAATTTTATGAGGACCCATTTGTCAATTCTTGATCTTACAGCACAAGCCATTGCTGTTCTGTTCAGGAATTTTTGCCCTGTGCCCATATCTTCGAGGCTTTTCCCCACTTTCCCCTCTATAAGTTGTAGTGCCTCTGGTTTTATGTGGAGTTCTTTGATTCACTTAGACTTGAGCTTTGTACCAGGAAGTAAGAATGAATTAATTCATTCTTCTACATGATAACCGTCAGTTGTGCCAGCACCATTTGTTGAAAATGCTGTCTCCTCCCCCCCATCCCCACTGGATGGTTTTAGCTCCTTTGTCAAAGATCAAGTGACCATAGGTGTGTGTGTTCATTTCTGGGTCTTCAGTTCTATTCCACTGATCTACTTGTCTGTCACTGTACCAGTACCATGCATTTTTTTATCACAATTGCTCTGTAGTACAACTTGAGGTCAGGAATGATGATTCCCCCACAGGTTCTTTTATTGTTGAGAAGAGTTTTTGCTATCCTAGGTTTTTTGTTATTCCAGATGAATTTTCAAATTGCTATTTCTAACTCTGGGAGGAACTGAGTAGGAATTTTGATGGAAATTGCACTGAATCTGTAGATTGCTTTTGGCAGGATAGCCANTTTTACTATATTAATCCTGCCAATCTATGAGTATGGGAGATCTTTCCATCTTCTGAGATCTTCTTTGATTTCTTTCTTCAGAGACTTGAAGTTCTTATCAGACAGATCTTTCACTTCCTTATTTGAGTCACACCCAGGTGTTTTATATTATTTGTGACTATCATGAAGGGTGTTGTTTCCCTAATTTCTTTCTCAGCCTGTTCATCCTTTGTGTAGAGAAAGGCCACTGATTTTTTTGACTTAATTTTATATCCAGCTACTGCACTGACTGAAAATTTTTATCAGGTTTAGGTGTTCTCTGGTGGAATTTTTATGGCCACTTATTTATATTATCATATCAACTGCAAATAGTGATATTTTGACTTCTTAATTTCCAGTTTGTATCCCCCTGATCTTCTCCTGTAGTCTAATTGCTCTGGCTAGGACTTCAAGTACTATATTAAATAGGTAAGGAGAAAGTGGGCAGCCNTGTCTNNTCCCTGATTTTAGTGGGATTGCTTCAAGTTTCTCTCCATTTAGTTTAATGTTGGCTACTAGTTTGTTGTATTTTGCTTTTATTATGTTTAGGTATGGGCCTTGAATTCCTGATTTTTCTAAGACTTTTATCATGAATCGGTGTTGCATTCTGTCTAATGATTTCTCAGCATCTAATGAAATGATCATGTGGGTTTTGTCTTTGAGTTTGTTTATATAGTGGATTAAGTTGATGGATTTCTGTATATTGAAACATCCCTGCATCCCTTGGATGAAGCCTACTTGATCATGGTGGTTGATCATTTTGATGTGTTCTTGGATTAAGTTTGCTAGAATTTAATTGAGTATTTTTGCATTGTTATTCATAAGAGAAATTGGTCTGAAGTTCTCTTTCTTTGTTGGGTGTGTATGTTGTTCAGGTAACTGGCTTCATAGAATGAATTGGGCAGAGTACCTTCTGTTTCTATTTTGTGGAATAGTTTGAGGAGAATTGTAATTACATCTTCTTTGATGGTCTGATAGAACTCTGCACTAAACCCATCTGGTCCTGTGCTTTTTTTTTTTTTTTTTTGACTATTAATGAGTCCTATTTCTTTAGGGGACATGGGACTGTTTAAGTCATTTATCTGATCCTGATTTAACTTTGATCCCTGGTACCTGTCTAGAAAATTGTGTAATTCATCCACGTTTTCCAGTTTTGGTGAGAATAGCCTTTTGTAGTAGGATCTGATAATGTTTTGGATTTCCTCAGGATCTGTTGTTATGTCTCCCTTTTCATTTCTGATTTTGTTGATTAGGATACTGTTCCTGTGCCCTCTTGTTAGTATAGCTAAGGGTTTATCTATCTTACTAATTTTCTCAAAGAACCAGCTCTTGCTTTGGTTGACTCTTTGTATAGTTCTTTTTGTTTCTACTTGGTAGATTTCAGACCTGAGTTTTATTATTTCCTCCTGTCTACTTCTCTTGGGTGAATTTGCTTCCCTTAGTTCTAGAGATTTTAGGTGTGCTGTCAAGCTACTAGTGTATGCTCTGTCTAGTTTCTTTTTGGTAGCACTCAGAGCTATGTGTTTTCCTCTTAGGACTGCTTTCATTGTGTCCCATAAATTTGGGTATGTTGTGGCTTCATTAAACTCTAAAACATCTTTAATCTCTTTCTTTATTTCTTCTTTGTGCAATGTATCATTGAGTAGAGTGTTCTTCAGCTTCCATGTGAATGTTGGCTTTCTATTATTTATGTTGTTATTGTAGATCAGCTTCAGTCCATGGTGATCTGATAGGATGCATGGGATAATTTCAAAATTTTTGTATCTGTTGAGGCCTGTTTTGTGACCAATTATATGGTCAATTTTGGAGAAGGTACCATGAAGTGTTGAGAAGGTATATTTTTTTGATTTAGGGTAAAACGTTCTTTAGATATCTGTTAAATCCATTTATTTCATAACTTCTGTTAGTTTCAATGTGTCTCTGTTTAGTTTCTGTTTCCAGGATCTGTCCCTTGGTGAGAGTGGGGTGTTGAAGTCTCCCACTATTATTGTATGAGGTGCAATGTGTGCTTTGATCTTTACTAAAGTTTCCTTAATTAATGTGGCTGCCCTTGCATTTGGAGCATAGATATTCAGAATTGAGAGTTCATCTTGGAAGATTTTACCTTTGATGAGTATGAAGTGCCCCTCCTTGTCTTTTTTGATAACTTTGGGTTGGAAGTTGATTTTATTCGATATTAGAATGGGTACTCCAGCTTGTTTCTTTGAACCATTTGCTTAAAAAATTGTTTTCCAGCCTTCTACTCTGAGGCTGTGTTTGTCCCTGAGGTATGTTTTCTGTGTGCAGCAAAATTTTGGGTTCTGTTAATGTAGCCAGTCTGTTAGCTTACATATTTTTATAGGGGAATTGAGCCCATTGATATTAAGAGATATTATTAAGTAAAATCAATTATTCCTTCCTGTTATTTTGTTCTTAGAGTTGGGGTTCTGTTCTTGCAGCTGTCTTCTTTTAGGTTTGTTGAAGGATTACTTTCTTTTTCTAGTGGTAATTTCCATACTTCTGTTGGGGTTTCCCTTTATTATCCTTTGAAAGGCTGGATTCATGGAAATGTATTGTGTGAATTTGCTTTTGTCATGGAAAACCTTGGTTTCTCCATCTATGGTAATTGAGAGTTTTGTTGGGNATAGTAGCCTGGGCTGGCATTTGTGTTCTTTTAGTGTCTGTATAACATCTGTCCAGGATCTTCTAGCTTTTTTAGTCTGTGGTGAGAAGTCTGGTGTAATTCTAATAGGTCTTTTTTCATATGTTACTTGATCATTTTCCCTTACTGCTTTTAATATTCTCTTTATTTAGTGCAATTGTTGTTTTGATTATTAAGTGTTGGGAGGAATTTATTTTCTGGTCCAGTCTATTTGGAGTCCTGTAGGGTTCTTATATGTTCATGGGCATTTCTCTCTTTAGGTTAGGGAAGTTTTCCTCTATAATTTTGTTGAAGATATTTACTGGCCCTTTAAGTTGAAAGTCTTCATTCTCATCTATACCTATTATTTGTAGGTTTGGTCTTCTCCTTGTGTCGCATGGATTTCCTGGATGTTTTGAGTTAAGATCTTTTTGCATTTTGCATTTTCTTTGATTGTTGTGTCCATGTTTTCTATGGAATCTTCTGTACCTGAGATTCTCTCTTCCATCTCTTATATTCTGTTGCTGATGCTCGCATCTATGGTTCCTGATTTCTTTCCTACTATTTCTATCTTCAGAGTTCTCTCCCTTTGGGTTGTCTTTATTGTTTCTACTTCTATTTTTTTTTTTTTTTATCTTGGATGGTTTTGTTCAATTCCACCACCTGTTTGATTGTGTTTTCTGTAATTATTATTATTATTATTATTATTATTATTATTATTATTATTATTTTGGGTTTTTCCGAAACAGGTTTTCTCTGTCCTGTAATTCTTTAAGGGTTTTTTGTGTTTTCTCTTAAAGAACTTCTATCTGTTTAATGATGTTTTCCTGTAATTCGTTAAGGACGTCTACCTGTTTAGCAGTGTTCTCCTGTATTTTTTTCAGTGTCATTTTAATGCCCTTCTTAAAATCTTTTACCACCATCATTAGATATGATTTAAAATCTGAGTCTTGCTTTACGGATGTGTTTGGGTATATAGGACTTGCTGTGGTGGGTGAACTGGGTCGTGATGATGCCCAGTGGTCTTGGTTTCTGTTTGTAAGATTCTTTAGTTTGCCTTTCATCATCTGGTAATCTCTGGTGTTAATATTCTAGCTTTCTCTGGCTGGAGCTTTTTCCTCCTGTGATTCTGTTAGCCTCTGTCAGCACTCCTGGGGGTCTAACTCTCACCTTAGTCCCAGTGTTCAGAGCACTCTCTGCAGACATCCAGAATCTGAACTTTGAGTCCTAGGGTCAGAGCCTTTCCTGCAGGCATCTGTCCTCTGGCAAGGAAGGTGCCCAGGGGTCTGGGTCTCAGCTATGCCTTCTGGCTGAAGATGAAGGCCCTAAGGGACCCTGTCCAAGAAGCTCAGTTGCTTCTGCTGCCCACGTGCTCTCCAGTGATCCTGAGGTCCTGGGTGTGCTAGGGGTCCTACAGCATAGAGAGTCCTCTGGAGGCCTTGGCGCCCTCCGCTGGGTTCAGGTGAAAGATGGCGGAGCTGGCCCTGACTGGAATGAATCCCAGCCTCTGTTTGGGTGGTGTTCCTTTGTCCCTATTCCTGTTGTCACAAGATCCTCTGGTATTCTTTGGGGCTGATGTTGTGTTCCACTCACCCATGATCCAGATTTCCTGGGTGTGCTAGGGGCCCCATGGCATGGAGAGTACTCTGAGGGCCTTGACGCCCTCTGCCAGGTTCAGGTGGAAGATTGAATTTTTATATACAGATTAGAAAGTATTTTGAGGTGTTTGCTAGTTACAAAAATGTATTGTTTGTTTTCTAATAAATTAATGTTCCAGAAGACCTAGAGATTCTATGCCTTTGTCAACATGAGCATGCAAATACGATCCTATTTCTGGAACATGCCCTGGCATGTGTACATTGTCTCTACCATGTTTAAAGGGATGATTTTTCTCTGCCTGCTACCATGGTTGTTTGAAGTTTTTCCAGACATTCAAATGGTTAGTGGTGCCCCCATAAAATCAAAGTATCTGATTCTACATTAATATGTTCTGTTTTATTACAAGATGACTATAGCAGCACAGTCTTCAAACAGAGATTGATGACCATGCCAGAGCTCTTTTGAGGTGAGTCTTGAATGGCATGGGAACCTCCCACTCTGGAATTCCACTTGAAGGAGGAGACGAGCCAGTCAGAGTAGCAGAAAAACACATAGTCCTTGAAGTTTACATACTTAATAGAACTAGTTGTATGAAACAATGAAATTTCATCAGATGCCCAGAGAATTCTAGTCTTCAGCTCTGCCACATAATCATCCAGAAATGGTGGCTTGTGGGTAGTGAAGTACTGTCCTTAAAATTATACAGTGAGTGAGACTCTAGTATTCTGCTTTTGTTTTTTTACTTCTATTTTATTTTTTTAACTTCAACAGCATTAGCATTTTTAGATTCCACAAATGGGGGATATAATGTAGATCATAGGAACTCATGTATGTTTCTGTGCCTGGCATATTGCACTTCACAAGGTGTCTTCCACACACTATCACTCTCCACAGTGTATACCCACATAGGTGTACAAATGCCTGTGATTTATAAAAGAAAAAATTTTAAGAATCTTCCTGCTTTGCTTAAGAGACACACTTTCATTAAATCATTCAATATCTGTGTGAGATATTATTTGATAATGTTGTAAAGCTTTACTTTATTCTTCAACATGAGAATATTACATAAATTTGGGTTTAATAAATGACTGCTTACATTTAGTAAAGGATGTAATCAGTTCTCACAAACACAGATGTACCTTTCTGTTTTGGCTGCTGTTGTTCAAGTTTATTATCTGCCTTTTGATAACCATAGTATTCCATTACCATTATCCCAATAAGCCAAGCTATTAGATCATATATGATCACAAAGCTTTGAACATAAGGCTATATAACCAGTTTATGAAACATAAGCACTAAAATAATTATAATGGGGATTCACCCCATTTATAAAAGATTATATAATTAGATCTGCCTCTAAGGTCATCCTTTGAATGTTTGTTCTACATATATCAAAATCTGTTTTATCTCATTCAATTTCTCAGACCGATAGTGCTATGGCTGTCCTGACATGAAACCTATAGAAACCCAGGCATAAATGTTTATCCTCTGTCAGGATTAATTAGATTATAGGAATAGGAAAACTGGAAACATGATTGAGAGTGTCTTTTGAGGTGGAAGGGTGTTTCTGGGCACAGGGTCCCCAATGGAGGAGCTAGAGAAAGGACCCAAGGAGATGAAGGGGTTCGTAGCCCCATAGATGGAACAACAATATGAACCAACCAGTATCCACAGAGGTCCCAGGGACTAAACCACCAACCACTGAGTACACATGGAGGGACTTAAGACTCCAGCTGCATATGTAGCAGAGGAAGGCCTTGTTGGTCATCAATGGGAAGAGAGGCCTTTGGTCCTATGAAGGCTCTATGCCCCAGTGTAGGTGAGTGCCAGGGCCAGAGTGGGTTGGTGAGCAGGGGAGTGGAGGGGATAGGGGGCTTTTGGAGGGGAAACCAGGAAAGGGGATAACACTTGAAATGTAAATAAAGAAAATAGCTAATAAATAAAGAAAAGAAATGGAACAGTAATGCAGAGAATTATTACACAGCATTTCTAATTCTAACTCCACATTTCTGCTTTCAGTTTAAAACCTCCCAAGTCAATCACAACAGAGTCCTTTCAAGTCAGAGCTAAACAGCCCACATCCTTCATGTGTCATGTACTTGATGTAACGTTGGTGGAGCTGTAAAGCGAGTTCTGAAGTGGACACTTCAGTGAGTCTGAGTTGAGAAAGATCCACTTCACAAGGTTTTTTCTAAAAGTGGAAAACTGAGCCCCCACCTACTCATTTTGTGGGGAACAAATCCTAAGATATTTCTTCAGTTGAACAAACAAGAAGCTATTACTTGTCAATACTTTTGGAGAAAGCTGTGAAGTGATCTGAGAAGAAAATGAGCTGTTTGTTAATGGGGGCAGATGGTGGAGGGCAGAGCTGTCACTATGCAGATGTATTCTTCATTCCTTCCTGGCATGGGGATTTTACTTGATGATCTCAGCTTACTCCCAGATTGGTGGTAACCTTGTTGGCCTCATGTTAAGAAGAAAATAATTTTAGAAATATTTCCCTAGAAATGATGTGAAGTGAAGTCTATAAAATACTGTGTTAGAGGGAAAACAGGGCCAGCTTCTTTTTTACATATATCATATATGTACTGGCTTCTTCAACACGTGAATCAAGGAGCTGTGAAGAAAACTTCTGTTTCCAGCATCATAGGATGAAATGGAAATAATAGAAATCAAGGAATCTCTTGAATTCTCTCACTTGAGCTCACTTTTAAGGCACAGTTCTAAAACTTAGATGTTGAGCAGTTTAATTACCACTTTTCCCCCAAAGGTTTTATTAACCAATAAAGTTAACATGAGCACTTTAGTATAACGTTTTTGGTCTTATTTATAATCATTTTCATAGAGAAATTTCTAAAAGCATATCTTTAAAATCATGTAATTGGTTTTGAGGTTACATCACATTGTAGGAGGTATGCCATGGTCCCTCCAACAGTGCTGGTACTGTTGCCATGCTAAATTGAAGATAAATACTTTTAAACAAGAAAGAGAGTTAACAAAAAGCAGGTGGGTGGACATTACTGTAATGATTATTAATTGTAGATAATATAGTCCCTGCTGTGGAGGAACTTGTCCGTTTCTCTGTTTGTTTCAGATATTTGACCCCTGAGAGGTTGGCCAAGAACAAGTGGATATATATAGACCAGATGACATCAGTGGTTAAAAGGAGAAGAGCAGAGAAGGAGAAAGGATTGATGGGAAGGAAGATGTGGTAGCAGTGGGGGTATATGAGAAGAGTTGGAACAGAAGAATACAGGGTAGATTTGATCCAAACACATAATATGAAAGTAAGAAATTCTCAAATAATCAATCAAAATATTTAAAAAATTATAAGATTAAGTGGTCATTTTAAATTTTAAAATATTAGTATTTCCTTGAAGATATGCATATTTTATAAATGATTTTGTATTTTTATCAATCTTATATATTTACTGTGACATTTTGTCAGGTTTGTAACAGTTTTGTTTATCTTTGTTCAGAATTATGTATTCAAAATTAAATTTTGCACATACACATGAACAAATGACCTTAGCTTATATGGTATAGACATTGGTAATGTCAGTATGTGAGAAGCTCAGAAAGGATAATTTCAAGTTCAAGGCTAGCCTGGACTTCAAGAAAGCCATCATTTCAAAACATAGAAAACAATTCCAGAAGAGAATTCAGCTAAATCCTCAGATGATTCTGTCCACCTTCATTCAGATCTGCTTGTCATTTTACAACCCATATTGCTTCACATCCAACACTATAGGACTGAATGCACAGACATTTGATACTTTTATTCACAAATATAATGTTTTTTAAAATATTATAAATAGATGCAGAAAGACATACACACTGAGAGTGTATATTTCTGATCTCCCAAAGTTTAAGCATTTCCTCCACTTTTCAGGATGAACTTGAGAACTAAAGTATTTCGTGATACATGGATTATATAATCTCCACAGTTCATTCTATTTTAAGCCCACATATATTCTCTTTATAACCAGACTATTATTTTCTATTATAGCCTAGAAATTTTAAAATCTATGAAAACATTGTAGTTGTTTCATGTTTATGTTTTTTTGTGTGTGTACACATAAACCTGTACATTCAGCACAGCTGGACAAGGGTGAGGAAAGAGGACTCCATTCTGAGGCTGATGCCTGGTAAATGTTTTCTAGAGTAAACTATAATTCAGATAGGAAATTATTAACTCTGTCATGTGATTAGTTGCTGTTTGAGTAAAACAAGCAACTATGAGCACAGTGTGATAGAAACCAATGGATATTAAATCAAGGAAGATAAACAGATTTAAAAAAAGTAACTGCCTGAGACCTCATGAAGCAAGAAAAAAAAAAGAGATAATTCTTATGACAAAGCAATTACAATTTAAATACATGTGCTAGGATTCCATATCTGTTTTACTTTAAATTAAGAGTTTTAGCTGGAAAAAAAATCTGACAAGATATGAGATTAAAAACTAAAACCTGTCTGGATTTTGCCTTCTTTTTTATAAAATGCAGTTTCTTCATGTCACTGAGGAATTTTTTTTGTTGCAACATAAAGCCCAACAGAAGTGTGATTGATGCTATGTGTCTGTGTAGTGTTTACCTGAAATATAAGCCACAATTTCAGTAATCACATTGGTCAGATAATTACAAAAAGTAAGTAAGTCTGAAGATTCTAAATAAAATCCTTGTTGTCTGGCTATACTCTTGTCTTACTGGAAGTCTGTGCATAGAGAATAGTGCATTAACATGAAAGCTATGAAGTCCCACCTCTAGTCAAGACAGTATTGGCATTTGATAGCTCCTGGGAGAGGGTAGTTAGTTTTATACATGGTGCTAACTATGGTGTATCTACTATACTCTAGGGCAGGCCAGATATCCAAGAGTAGTTGGTCAACACAAACAGGACTTCATGGGTTTTGATTTTTGTTTGTTTGTGTGTGTATGTGTGTGTGTGTTTGGTTTTGTTGTTTTTGTGGTTTTGTTTTTGTTTTGAGAGAGAGAAAGACAGAGACAGGCAGAGAGAGAAAGAGAGACAGGCAGAGAGACACAGAGAGAGAGACACACAAAGAGAAAGAGTGAAAGAGACCCAGAGACCCAGAGAGAAAAA
>NC_034598.1:4610046-4618845 GCF_900095145.1 Mus pahari | reverse complement strand
AGAGAGACAGAGAGACAGAGAGACAGAGAGACAGAGAGACAGAGAGAGAGAGAGAACCTGCATAGCTAGAGAGGTAGGGTTGTCCTGGAAGGAGTTGAAAAATGGAGTGAATACTATCAAAATACATTATATAAATTTCTAAAAGTATTAACCGAATACTTTAAAAGGTTAAACAAAGTTGATAACTTGCAAACAACAAACTTTTACATTTGATTTTATCCTATGACTTCACTTACTATTCAATTTCAAAGCCCTTCCTTTTTTCGCTATATGTAACTTCTTTTGTATGAGTGTATGTACATAAATATGTGCATGTGCAAGAGGGCATATGCATGGGTGTGTACATATGACTATCAGACGTAAACTTTGAAAGTTTCTTAGGTAGCATCCATTTTGTTTTGTTTTGAGGCAAAATTTTCTCTCTCAGCCTGGATCTCTTTGGTCATGCTAGGCAGGCTCCTCAATGATTCTCAGAGACTTATCTTGTGTTACTCGTACAGTGCTGGGCTTACAAATTTCTGGGCCACTACTCTGGATCTTTTTTTTTTTTTTTTGGAAATTATGCTGATTGAATTTGTGTCTGCATTCGTTCTTATCAAGTTCTTTACAGACTAATATCATTCTTGCCCTACTAATATCTATCTTTAATATATTTTCACCAGTTTAAAAGTCTAAGTTAATGAGGGCAAAGAAATCCCACAACCCTCATTTCCCAGAGGCTTTGGTGAGACGTGTCTGTGAGGTCAGAGGCTGTGTGAAACCAATCCTTGCCTGTCAGCTTGCACCCTGCACAGTTGCTTGCCATTCTCTTCTTAAAGTCTGAGTCCTAATGAGGTGTCTTATCTCAAGGTTATTCTGAAAACAGCAATGCTGGATGTTCTTTGTGGTTTTTATTCTTACCTGTGCTTTTCTGTGAGACTCCTCTCAACTGTGATGATCCTAGTGGAGGCTCTATGACTGACATTTGCTGAAAGTCTTTTCCAGAACTAATTAAACATCTAGTAGAGCAATCCCTAAACCAAATTAACTAAAATATGCAAATTAAACTACACCTGTATTGATTTTTTTTTTTTTTTTGTGATAAGAATTATTCTCGCCGGTAGTGGTGGCGCACGCCAGTAGGATTTGCTGAAGGAGGCAGAGGCGGGAGGATCACAAGTTTGAGGCCAGCCTGTTCTACACATTTAGCCGGGCGTGGTGGCACACACCTTTAATCCCAGCACTCGGGAGGCAGAGGCAGGCAGATTTCTGAGTTTGAGACCAGCCTGGTCTACAAAGTGAGTTCCAGGACAGCCAAGGCTACACAGAGAAACCCTGTTTCGAAAAACCAAAAAAAAAAAAAAAAAAAAAAGAATTATTCTCTGCCAAGAGTCCTTAAAATAACAGCATCTGCATGGTCTGCCATAGATTTAGAATGTGGGTCATGATGGTAGGGAGGCCATAGTAATGTTCTCTGAAGTCATTATCCTAGCCAATGTGAACTTGTGATAGTTGTGACATATATAATAAAGATCTACAGATGTAATTTTAGTGAGACATTTTTTCTGATTCCACATTCTTGAATTAATTAAATTTTACACTGAGAAAAACCATCTGCACACAATGACATAGGCCCAAACATTCTTATACTTTGAGATTTATTTTTAAGATGAGGCATGCTATAGATTTTATTGGCTCTTTGAAATTAGAGAATAACATGGGATGTATTGTGTACTTGCTATCAGATGATAACAAACCCATGGCCTGTGAAGATGTTTGAGTTATAAAGATATCTTATGATGTTTTATGAATGTAAGAAGAGCAAAAGGGACAGTTTATGACCAGTGTTATGCAATATAAAATTTCCTTTGACCGTCTATCACCAAAATATACATAGGGAAATCCATAATCTAATATTGGGAATATAAAGTGAGGCAGATACTCTTGGGAGGAATTGGAAATACTCCACAAAATAAGACAGGCATATTCCTCAAAACTTATCTATTTCACTCTATGTAGTATAGACATATCCTTGGGAAACATGTAGGAACACATTTTTCTTTTCACTTTAAAAATAATAGTATTTTATTTCATGGAGATTTGTGTTTTACTTGCATGCATATCAGTGTTAAGGTGTCAGATACCCTGCAAATAGAACCGCAAAAGTTGTGAGCTGCCATGTTGGTACTGGGAATAGAACCTGGGTCCTCTGGAAGAACAGCCATTGACCCTAATTGCTGAGCCATCTCTCCATCCCTAGAACTCATTCTTGATAGCATGGTTTGGAGAAGAGGCATTGATAGCAAGACATTGCTCACGTGACTAGAAAACTTAAAATGTGGGATATAGATGTAATGGAAGCCTTCACAATATTTTTAAATAAAGATTAATTTCACATATAGGGATATACAACTAAAAATGTTACTGATATTAGCAAAAAATGACATTAAAAGCAGTGTCTCATATATGGAAAAGAAGTACATGTTTACTTGTATACACGTGTATGTAGTTATAGCTTTTCAAATATGCTTGGTGTGCATATTTGAAATAATTAGAAAACCATGGTGAGAAAGGAACCAAGATCACTTGAAGGATAGCAAAAAACAATATGTTAAAATTAACAACGTAATTATTATTTAAAAAGTAATTATAGAATATTATTAGAGATATATAGTACCAACTGAATTCATTATTACCTAAAAATAAAAATGAATTAAATGAACAATTCAAACTTGCAATTATAAAAAATATAGCATATAATTACCATGTATTTTTCTAGTGAATAAATTGATGAGATGATTTCTGTAATATTTCATCTAGAGGACAGCCTTTAACCCCAAATATCAGCTATTTCTCAGAATAATGACAATGATTATTGAAAGACAAATAAGCATCAATATACTGAACACAATTATGAAGACAAGGGAGATTTAAGAAGGCAGGTGCTGTACTTCTTGGAAAAAGTGCACAGAGTCTAAAGAGCATACTCTTGGACTTTTCATAGTTACTAGGGAAAAGGAAAGGTGAAGCTCCAAATCTGAGTAACAGGCAAATCATGAAAGACCTGAAGAAGTGCTTCTTCACAGTGAAAACATGCATAGCATTGCTCAGACTGTGTCTTAGACTAATTTCAGGGAAAAGCATACATGAACAATTCAGGGTAGCTGTGGGGAATCTAGGAAACAAGGTGACTGAGCCTACTATGGAGAGACTACTTGTCCTGGGTTTTTGATTAAGTTGACACAAGCTAGAGCCAAATGGGAAGAAGAAGCTTAATCTAAAGAACAACAACAAAAAAAACTGCATAAAAACAAACAAAAACCAAAACACAACAAACTACATTTTCATTAAATTTTACCAGTAGCCAAGTTTGTGGTGGTATTTTCTCTATTAGTGACTTAATGATTGATGTTGATGCCCAGGACACTACAGGCATTTTTACACTTGGGAGAGTGACCCAGTGTAGTATAAGAAAGCTAGGTGAGCAAGCTATGGGGAACAAGTCAATAATCAGCTTTCCTCCATAGTCTCTCTGCAGTTTCTGTCTCCAGGTTTTTTATTGACTTCCTGCACTTTCCTCAGTGATGGACTGTAAGCTGTAAGCCAAATAGACCCTTTCCTATCCCTGATTATTTTGGTTGGTGTTTTAGCACAACAGTAGAAAGCTAATGAATGGATCATCCAAAGCTAATGAATGGTTCATCCTGTAATATTCAAAAAGGTGGTGGGGTAGGGAAACTGAAGTATGGGAGTACAAAAAGCTACTGAAAAAAAAAAAAACCAACAACCAAAAAACAAAACAAACAAACCAAAAAAAAAAAAAAAAACAAAAAACAAAAAACAAAAATTTGGAGACTGGAGAAGTAGAATGCATACAAGTTAAGGTAAAAGACACAATAAGTCATATTTACAACTTTCATTTCAGGATGGAGAAAAACATAGCAAAAGGAGCTATAGATGAAAAGAAACAGCTACTAGTTTGAAGCTCCCTATGAGTTGAAGAAATGACTAATGATTCTGCACAGGGAGAGGTGGAATTCTGAGTCAAGACCTGAGTAGGGTCCTAGGATTTGGTAGCCATCCATGCTTGAAATGCTATGGATGAAGTTTCATTATGTTGGCATTTGATGATATACTTAAATATGTAATAAAATTCAAGGAAGTACTTAACAGGGAAACTGAGTCATCAGAAAACTGAGTTTTGATAATTACCAGTAGATTTGGAAAAGCCCAGATGTGGAAGCATGATCCTCCTTTACCACTGACCTGGCAACATCTGGTGAAATGATGCATGTTGTGACTACTCACGTCTGACATCCAACCAACAGAAGCTGATGTAAGTAAGTTGACATAAGTATTATGTAATATGTATTGTTGAAGACTGCTAAATTTGTGACAGTTTTGCTCAGAGCATTGCAAAATAATGGTTCATAAGTTCTTTCATTACTTGAATCTACATCTGATAGAGTCTGTCTAATTACATCTACTGAGAAATGTGAGTTAGCTTGCTCTGGAGACAATGTAGGTGGAAGAGTATGTATCATTGGTTTTACCACTTTCGTCTGTATTCATCAAACTTAAACAAACATATTCTCCAGGCACTTTAAAATAACCACCTTAACATTCACATAAAATGAAATCTGAGTCACTGTTTCATTTTCTCTAAGAGCAATACTCAGAGGAAAGATAACACTGGGTAACCAAGGGCATTTCACCTTAATGCGTTGGTTGAGTTTCACAAATCTCTTTGAACACTCCACTTTATTTCTGATAAAGTAGCAGGTGGACAGCCCAAACTATACATGAAGGGCCAAAACCTGACCTTTATTAAACACTTGGGAAGAAGGACTTAGGTACAATCTTAACAGGCTCTGCCCTCCCTCATGGTTTCAGCGACAGTATCAATGCATGTACCCAACACGCATCCACAGGAACATCAGCATGACTTAGGCCTACTTGCACTATGCTGTCCCTGAGTTTTTCTCCAGAAGCGTTTAAAATGTACCTACTGAATGGGATCTTGGCCTTTGATCATTTTATTCAGAAAATTTCCACTGTGATCTTGCACACAAATATCTTTTATCTCCTCAGTCATTTGTGTTCTTGCCAAGTCTGACTCATTTTTAGCCTGCAAATCAACATTTTACAGTTTGCAACTTAATGTTTCAAACATAACAGTATTTAAACAACACATATTATTTTATTTTGGGGCCCCATGTATCTTATGTTTTGAAATAGGATCATATGCATTTGATTTTACAAATTGGACTCTTGGACATAACCTAAACCTTTCTTTTTCTTTCTTCTTTTAAAAGTTCTTCCAACTTAGTAAGTTCTGTTTTCTCTATTTGCTAAATACCTTTCAAATACATTTTGTGTCCTCCATTCTGATAGGTAGCCTTGGGCTACCTTATATCTTACTTAAAATACTATGAGAGCTTTATAATTGACTCAACTGATGTCAGTCTATCAGGGTAACTATTGTACAAGAGAAACTCTAAAATATAAACCTTAAAATTGTTTATGTATTCTTCTTTGCTTTGGGGCAAAAAAATGCAACTTTTGAGTTTAGACAAGGATGCTTGCAGTCCGTCTCTTAATCACATTCCCATTTTCATCTCTTCAAGCTCAAGAGACAATTCCTTCAGGTCTGTGGAATTTCCTGCAGTTTCCTAAGAGAGGCACATTCCTGGGCTCACTTAATTTATTTTGGATACTGCTTTTTTTCCCCCAGGAACATCTTAATTACATTGTCGATTTTAAGTAATTTTTAGTAAGTTGGAATTAAGCTTTTTTTCTTCTATTATTGTGTTCAAGGTGAGTTGATGTGGTTCCCTTGGGACATATATGGAGAGTAGGGGTTGAGTACAACTTTGTGGAGTCAATTATTTCCTTCCATCCTTATGTGCATCGTGGAGATTGAACTCAATTTAATAGGCATGTGCAGGACTGGTTTTGGCTCCTCTCTGGTCCCCCTGACCTGCATTACTTTTGAAAATATGTTTTCCAAAGTTCTGGGATTATAGTGATTCATCCAAATATTGCAACTCTTAGTCTGTACTATGAATATAATTAATTAAATGTTTTGGTAACTCTTGAATATCTTCTACAAATACAACAAGACTTTGTGGGAGTGATGAACCTAGTAATTGTTACAATTTCCATGGTTTCTGAGAAACTTTTAGCTCTTTAAACACAGAGGACAATAAGTATTCTGAAATAATAAATAAATGAGATGCAAGGAGAGGGTTACTTTGACATGAAACAGTGGGGAACAATTCTAGAAACAGTAAATGATGGCATATTCTATTTAACATTTTATCTTCAGGAAGAAAGATTTTTTTCTTTATAGTCTATCAGAAAAGCACATATACATTACGGGTGAATTGAGTAATAATGAAATGAATAAAAATGTTGTTACTTTAAAAATGATATATAAGAAACTAGATAAAATGTAGATGCATTTTTGTACTTCTATTTTGCCTAATTTATTTATTTTCTCCCTTTGTCTAATTTATATGAAATAATAAAGAAAGAAATCAATATAATTTCTGTTCATTCAATAAAAGAAAATATTTCCACAAACTTTTTGGGATAAATAATTTTTCTAGAATTTTTTAAAGGAGCAAAGCAAGCAATTCTTCAAGAGAAACTCTTATTATCCTATGGTAAATCTACTAACAGATCCAGTTAAAGTTTGTAAACAGCCCTCTGACTAAAGGCAGACAGCAGAGTGAGCTGGTATTCCTTCCTCAGTTTTGAAAATTGATATGCTGAAGGGTCTGATAATAAACCTTCTTTTGAACTCAACATCTCAAAGAAGCTCAACTTTCTGTAATGTAGCACCTAAAGTAAGTGACTGAGAATTCAGTGTATGAGAATCCAAAGTAACTGTTTCAAGATTAAGACTGTATTGTTGTGTCTTCAAATGCAGTTGCTACACTTCATTACAAAAATTCATCATACAATGAAGAGAGGAATTTTACATATTTGTGATGATTTTCCTATTGTGTGAATAATGCACAATTCAAACCCAGCATTTCTTGAATTTTTAATGTTCATTAATATCTGCTAAATGAAAATGTCTTTCCTTTCCATGTATACAGCTTGAGTTGGATCGAAGCAAAGTTTGAATCAAGGATTAACCACACAATCATCAATTTTCTCCTTTTGAACTAAGTCATATACCAGAATAAGGAGAAGTCTGAAACCACTCGGGAGCTCTAATGTTGTTTCAGACCTTTTGATTTTAAAAGTCTGGAATTTTTTTGGAATACACAAAGCAACTCAGCTTCATGATGTGTGATGTGAAATGCCATGTGTTTTCCTTCCCTGCGCCTCGTTTCTCTGCATTCCTGGTGGATGATGAAATTTGTTCTAAGCTTACAGGTATGTGGAGCATTTTGGGTCATGTCTAAGAATTTAACATTCTAGAAAAGGCAGAAGTGTTTTAAAGGACCTCTTCATCATCCTGGGATCCTGAATCATACTGAAATAAGAGTTATTATTCAGAATAACTTCACTCACTTGCATTTGTCTCAATATCACATTTGTTGACTTTGGCATTCCATTGCATGAAAAAAAAAACATTAAGGGCTTCCAGCAAAAACCATATTTAAATAATGATCTAAATTTGATTTGTATGTACATGTGAAAATCAATGTTTTATTGCCTATTGAGGATATTTTTCTGTTTAGCCTATCCCATACTCTATGACTCTTAAAAATTACAAGTTGTAAGTGTTCATGGCTGAATTTTCCAATTATAAACTACTTGTTTATAATTAATATAAATAATATAAAGCAGTACAATATTTGAGAGCTTATTTTATTTGTTTCTTTACATATTTTTCATAATGACCCATGAGACTTATAAGGCTTGTCTTGTGAGTAAATGGTCACTAAAGAGAGACTTCATTAGCCTCAAGTACAATAGTGATCAGAATACTAAAGGGCAGAGATTAGCTAGAATGAATTAAATATCTCTCCAAGTAGCTAATTTGTCAGACTGATTACTTTATCAACCATTAAAGGTCTCTAATGATATTTTTGAAAGTTTACTCCCCCCCCCAAAAAAAAATCAAAATCAAAAACAAAAACAAAAAGCCATGTTGGATCAAGAAGACTTTTGTACTGAAGAAATTACTATAAGGCTAGCAATCTCTACCTATGTTGAGGTAAAGCAGACACAGTGTAAAAATGACTGTACATAGCCGAACATTTGATTCCTAATTTTAAAAAAAATATGTTACTTTAGTGGGTAGAAAAAGTAAAGAATGGAGTAACATGCAAGAAAAAATACTTATATTATTATTACAAAGATAATAAGAGAATGGGCAATAATAGAACATTTTCATCATCAACTGGAGCAAATTGTGGTAAAGAATTAAGATACTTAAGTAGTTCTGGCTGATAATGTTATATGGTCATAGTTCTAAGTCAAGGCATTGCAATTTTGTTTCACTTGGAGGAAGGATGTGAGAGGAACTAAAGAGTTAAACAAAGATTTCTATGACACAAATGTAAACCATAAAGAAAAACAGTTGTAAAAGAAATCAGGGAAAAAAATAAAGGAAAGAAGATGAAAGAACCATGTTTTATAATTGAGCCCTTTTTTAGTGTTAAAAAAGTCAATATGAGAACTGAAGAACTCTTTTATTATTTTCTTTTTGTTATTAATCTAAATGCTCATATTTTGATATACAGACTCTTAACAACTCTATAGAATCATAAGCAATTATCACTTCCATCAAGAACTTGGCTACCAGCTGGGTGTGGTGGCACACACCTTTAATCCCAGCACTCAGGAGGCAGAGGCAGG
>NC_034598.1:4604466-4609814 GCF_900095145.1 Mus pahari | reverse complement strand
ACCTTGGCTACCATGTTTTAGTCACTATAATAAAGATAAAAATAAAACAAGAGGTGTCCAATCTCTAATAATACCCATGCCAAAATCTGTACTGATGAAGTACAAATATCTGCCTCTAAAACAGCTGGTACATAATTCGCATTGAATAGACACTTGAGAAAATTACACTAAAAAAAGAAGATGTTTAACATCTTCTTGGTAAAGGGTTTGTTAATAATCATCGGAGCTGGATGGCACCAATTTACCATCAGAATTCCCAATAAGGCTCCCTTTATAATTGCACTCCCTGGGGACTGCAGATTCTTACAGCAGATGAAGATTTCCTCCTTCTTGTGGACCTCCATATTAGCACACTATGATTATTTTGTTCCACTGCTAATACGTGGAGCACTCTCTACCTGGAAATTCAATAGCCAGCCTAGCACAGGTAGACCTTCCTAGTCTCCACTGCCTATTCCCCAGTCTCAGCCAAGCCCTGTATCAGACCATTTGCAAGGGCCTGTCCTCGGTCTCTCACTCACTCCCTGGGCACTCTGAGAAACTTTGTGTTAGACCTAGATTTCTCCACCTTCTCATTTTCCATCTCATACTTATCCTCACTCTTCATGAATCTAGTCCCTAGAATCATGTTCTACCTAGGAACCTCAGTGGCCACACCTGGCAGGGTCCCAGAAGCATACTCTACTAGACAACCCAAACAACGACCATACTTTCCTAAGATCCAGAAATGCAACAGAAACAAAGGGATGGAGCATCCACCCAACAAAGATGAGACCAGACATTAACACCCAGAATCACTATCATCCCAAACCCAGATACTTAGACTCCAGAACAAAAACAAAACCATTAATACCCAAGAAAATATGTCGGTACCAGAACCCAAAAACTACTATAGTAGGCCCTGGGTAAAGCTGTATAGTTGAACCACAAGACAAGAAGTTCAAAAGAGCTCTTATGAATATATTCAAGGACCTTAAAGAAGATATGAATAAATCCCTTAAAGCAGCCTGTGAAAACACAAACAGTGGAATGAACTGATGAAAAGTTTAAGACATAAAAGTGGAGATAAAAATCATAAAAATAAAATATAATAAATCAAACTGAAATAAAACTGGAAATAAAAAACAATTAGAAAATCCAAACCATGCCAAGAAGTAGGAGTTGGTGGGTAGGCAAGCAGGGGCAAGGGAGGGTATAGGGAACTTTCAGGATAGCATTAGAAATGTAAGTAGAGAAAATATCTAATAAAAAAAAAGAAAGAAAAACCAAACCAAATCCTTGCCAATATCTGCTATCACCTGACTTTTTGATCTTAGCCATTCTAATTGATGTGGGGTAGAATCTCAGGGTTGTTTTCATTTGCATTTCCCTAATGACTAAGGATGTTGAACATTTCTTTGGGTGCTTCTCAGCCATTCAGAAATCCTCAGTTGAGATTTTTTTTGTTTAGCTCTGTACCCTGTTTTTTATTTTTTGTTTGTTTGTTTGTTTTTTTGTTTTTTGTTTTTGTTTTGGTTTTTCGAAACAGGGTTTCTTTGTATAGCCCTGGCTGTCCTGGAACTCACTCTAGACCAGGCTGGCCTCAAACTCAGAGATCCACCTGACTTGCCTCCTGAGTGCTGGGATTAAAGGTGTGTGCCACCATGCCCGGCCTTCTGTACCCCATTTTTAATAGGGTTATTTGGTTCTTTAGAGTCTAACTTCTTGAGTTAATATCGGATATTAGTCCTTTATCGTTTGTAGGATTGGTAAAGATGATTTCCCAATCTGTTGGTTGCCATGTTGTCCTATTGACAGTGTCCTTTGTCTTACAGAAGCTTTGCAATTTTATGAGGTCCCATTTATCAATTATTGATCTTAGAGGGTAAGCTATTGGTGTTTTGTTCAGGAAAATATTCCATGTGTCCATGTGCTCGAGGTTCTTCTCTACTTCTTTTCTATTAGTTTTAGTGTACCTGGATTTATGAGGAGGTCCTTGATTCTCCTGGACTTGAATTTTGTACAAGGAGATAAGAATGGATCAATTTGAATTCTTCTACATGCTAACTGCTGTGAGACCATGAAAGGCAGCCTGTGTTCTGACTGAGCAAGGTGTATTCCAGAGACCCAGGAGAAAAATTCTACAAGGGATGGAACAGTGATATATGCTCCCAGACACAGACACAAGACACCATGAGCCCTCAATTCCATCATTCTGTGGCCATCAGTCATGTAGGCTATAGCCAGGTATGCTCCTACAAACAGTTATCCTGCAACAGCAAGGATTCCAAGCCCTATAAAAGGGGCTGCTTGGCCCTTCCCCCCCCTCTCTCTCTCTCTCTCTCTCTCTCTCTCTCTCTCTCTCTCTCTCTTTCTCTCTCTCTCTCTGTCTCTTAAGCTCTTGTGTCTCTCACCTCTCACCCCCTTCTTTCCCCTCCCTTCTGCCATTTCTCCACATGGACATGGCTGCCCTCTGCCTCTTTACTCTTCTCTCTCTCTCTCTCTCTCTCTCTCTCTCTCTCTCTCTCTCTGCTTTTCTACAATAAAGCTCTAAAACTATGGGCCCATCTCTGCTTATCAAGACCCATCATTCTAGAAAATGGAATAGGCCTTCCCTTAAAGAGTTGAGTCTAACCCCCTTCTGGGAAGAAGGCTTCCCAGAATTTTCATCCACCAGCCCAGACCAAGGACTCTCTCCCACATAGGAACCACCCAGCACTCTCCCCACACCCCTTTATTTCTCCACATCTACTGCCCTGCAATCCACCAGCACAAGCTGGTGAGGATGTGCAGAAAGAGGAACACTCCTGCACTGTTGGTAGGATTACAAGCTGGTACACTCACTCTAGAAATAAGTTTGGCAGTTCCTCAGAAAACTGGACATAATACTACTGGAGAACCCAGCTATACCACTCCTAGGCATATACCCAGAAGATACCCCAACATGTAATAAGGATACATGCTCCACTATGTTCACAACAGCCTTATTTATATCAGCCAGAATCTGCAAAAAAACCATATATCCCTCAACAGATGAATGGATACAGAAAATGTACATTTACATAATGGAATACTACTCAGCTATTAAAAACAATGAATTCAAGAAATTCTTAGACATACGGATAGAGCTAGAAAATATCATCCTGAGTGAGGTAACCCAATCCTAAAAGAAAACACATGGTATGCACTCACTGATAAGTGGATATTAGCCCAGAAGCTTAGAATACCCCAGATTCAATTTAAAGACCATATGAAGCTCAAGAAGAAGGAAGATCAAAGTGTGGATATTTCAGTCCTTCTTAGAAGGGGGAACATAATACCCATGGGAGGAGATACAGAGACAATGTATTGAGCAGAGAGTGAAGGAAAGACCATCCAGAGACTGCCCAACCTGGGGATCAATCCCATATAGTTACCAAACCCAGACACTATTGTGAATGCCAACAAGTGCTTGCTGACAGAAGTCTGATATAGCTGTCTCCTGAGAGGCTCTGCCAGTTCCTAACAAATACAGAGGTGAATGCTCTCAGCCAACCATTGGACTGAGCACAGGGTCTTCAAGGTAGGAACTAGAGAAAGGCCTGAAGGAGCTGAAGGGGTTTTGCATCCTCATCAGAGGAACAACAATATGAACCAACCAGTAACCCCAAAGCTTCCAGGGACTAAACCATCAACCAAAGAATACACATGGAGGGACCCATAGCTCCAGCAGCATATGTAGCAGAGGATGGCCTTGTTGGACATCAATGGGAGGAGAGACCTTTTGTCTTATGAAGGCTGGATGCCCTAGTGTAGGGGAATTCCAGGACAGGGAAGCAGGAGTGGGTGGGTTGGTGAGTAGGGGGAGGGAGGATGGGACAGGGGGTTTTGGGAGGAGAAACCTAGAAAGGGGATAGCCTTTGAAATGTAAATGAAGAAAATATCTAATAAAAAAGAAATGCAAGAGAAAATTAATAATAATAAAAAGAAAAGAAAAACCAACCCAAAATCTCAGAGGTAAGTCTCACCAACAGAATACAAAACATGGAAGAGAAAATTTTAGGCATTAAGACTAGGTAGAAGAAATTAATATCTTACTCTAAGACACTGTTAAATAAAAAAAAGTGAAAGTAAGAAGGAAAATAATTTAGGTAACCTGCAACATTATGAAAAGAACAAAGCTATGAAAAATTAGAATAGATGAAAGAGAAGATATCCATAAAAAGGCATAGATAAAATATCTTGGGGTACTTTAACCAACCAAATGAAAGACTTGTATAATAAAAACATTATGAGAGCAGGTAAGGGCCCTTGGAGATTAGTCTGCACAAGTGAGCCCTTGGACTGCTGAGGGTGAGCGAGCAAATTACAGAAGCAACACAGCTTCTGGGATAGATCCCATTTCAGGCTCCAGACATCCAGGTACCTTCCCTGCCAGAGGAGAGGTGGCCGCCTGGGAGGGCTCTGACTGCCAGAGGAGGTGAGGGAGCCATCTTGTGTACCAGTTCTTTCAAAGACCAGTCTGTGCAGGTAAGCATGCAGACTGCGGAGGCAATACAACTTCTGGGACATGCCCAGTTCAGGCATTCATCTTCTGAATGCCAGAATTCTGTGCACCTTTCCTACAAGAGGAGAGCTTGCCTGCAGAGATTACTCTGACCACTGAGACTCAGGAGAGAGCTGGACTCCCAGGACTGTTGACAGAGGCTAACAGAATCACAGGAGGAACAAGCTCCAGTCAGAGACAACTATGAAAACTAACACCAGAGATTACCAGATGGTGGAAGGCAAACATAAGAATCTTACTAACAGAAACCAAGACTGATTACCATCATCAGAACCCAGCACTCCCACCTCAGCCAGTCCTGGATACCCCAACTCACCCAGAAAACAAGAGTTGAATTTAAAATCACATCTCATGATGCTGGTTGAGGACTTTAAGAAGGGCATTAATAACTCATTTAAAGAAATACAGGAAAACACTGCTAAACAGGTAGAAGTCCTTAAAGAATTAAGGGGAAACACTGCTAAACAGGTAGAAGTCCTTAAAGAGGAAACACAAAAATCCCTTAAAGAATTACAGGAAAACACAACCAAACAGGTGATGGAATTAAATAAAACCTTTCAAGACCTAAAAAAGGAAGCAGAAACAATAAAGGAAACACAAAGTGAGACAATCTGGAGATAGAAACCCTAGGAAAGAAATCAGGAAACATAGATGCGAGCATCAGCAACAGAATACAAGAGATGGAAGAGAGAATCTCGGGTGCAGAAGATTCCATAGAGAACNTGGACTCAACAATCAAAGAAAATTCAAAATGCAAAAGATCCTAATTCAAAACATCCAGGAAATCCAGGACACAATGAGAAGACCAAACCTAAGGATAATA
>NC_034598.1:4603288-4604455 GCF_900095145.1 Mus pahari | reverse complement strand
ACAAAAACAAGACCAAACCAAACCAAACCAAAAAAACTACAGAGAGCATATACTAGGAGCCTGACAGCACACCTAGAAGCTCTAGAACAAAAGGAAACAAATTCANCCAAGAGGAGTAGACAGCAGGAAATAATCAAACTCAGGGCTGAAATAAACCAAGTGAAAACAAAAAGAGCTATTCAAAGAATCAATGAAACCAGCACCTTGTTCTTTGAGAAAATCAACAAGATAGATAAACCCTTAGCCAGATTAATTAGAAGGCACAGGGATATTATCCTAATTAACAAAATCAGAAATGAAAAAAGAGGCATAACAAGAGAAACTGAGGAAATCAAAACCCTCATCAGATCCTACTACAAAAGGCTATACTGGACAAAACTGGAAAACCTGGATGAAATGCACAACTTCCTAGACAAATAACAGGTACTAAAGTTTAAATCAGGATCAGATTAATGATCTAAACAGTCCCATTTCCCATAAAGNAATAGAAGCAGTCATCAATAGTCTCCCAACCAAAAAAAGCCCAGGACCAGATAGGTTTAGTACAGAGTTCTATAAGACCTTCAAAGAAGACTTAATTCCAACTTTCCTCAAACTATTCCACAAAATAGAAACAGAAGGTACTCTACCCAATTCATTCTATGAAGCCACAATTACTCTGATACCTAAACAAAAATATATCCAACAAAGAAAGAGACTTTGACCAATTTCCCTTATGAATATCGATGCAAAAATAATCAATAAAATCCTTGTAAATCGAATCCAAGAACAGATCAAAATGATCATCCATCATGACCAAGTAGGCTTCATTCCAGGGTTGCAGAAATAGTTTAATTTATGGAAATCTATCAATGTAATCCACTATATAAACAAACTAAAAGACAAAAATCACATGATCATCTAGTTAGATGCCAAGAAAGCATTTGACAAAATCCAACACCCTTTCATGATAAAAGGCTTGGAAAGATCAGGAATTCAAGGCCCATACCTAAACATAATAAAAGCAATATACTGCAAACCAGTAGCCAACATCAAAGTAAATGGTGAGAAGCTTGAAGCAATCCTACTAAAATCAGGGACTAGACAAGGCTGCCCTACCTATTCAATATAGTAGTTGAAGTCCTACCCAGAGCAATCCAACAATAAAAAGAGTTCAAAGGGATACAA
>NC_034598.1:4587620-4601634 GCF_900095145.1 Mus pahari | reverse complement strand
GTAATAAGGACACATGCTCCACTATGTTCACATCTGCCCTNTTTATAATAGCCAGAAGCTGGAATGAACCCAGATGTCCCTCAACAGAGGAATGGATACAGAAAATGTGGTACATTTACACAATGGAGTACTACTCATCTACTAAAAACAATGAATTTATGAAATTCTTAAGCAAATGGATATATCTGGAGGANATCATCCTGAGTGAGGTAACCAAATCACAAAATAACTCACTTGATATGCACTCACTGATAATTGGATATTAGACCAGAAACCTAGAATACCCAAGATATAATCTCCAAAACACAAGGAAATCAAGAAGAAGGAAGACCGACACATGAATACTTCATTCCTCTCTAAAGTAGGGAATAAAATACCCATGGAAGAAGTTGCAGAGACAAAAATTGGAGCTAAGATGAAAGGATGGACCATCCAGAGACTGCCCCAGCCAGGCGTTCATCCCATAATCACTCACCAAATGCAGACACTATTGCATATGCCAGTGAGAACTTGCTGAAAGGACCCTGATATAGCTATCTCTTGTGAGCATATGTCAGTGCCTGGCAAATACACAGAGACCCCAATGGAGGAGCTTCAGAAATTACCCAAGGAGCTGAAGGGTTCTGCAACCCTGTAGGTGGAACAACAATATGAACTAATCAGTACCCTCAGAGCTCATGTCTCTTTCTGCATATATGGAAGATGGCCTAGTTGGCCATCATTGGGAAGAGAGGCCCCTTGGTCTTGCAACTTTATATGCCCTATACAGGGGAAGGCCAGGTCCAAGAAGTGGGAGTGAGTGGGTAGGGGAGCAGGGTGGGGGGAAGCCTATAGGGGACATTTAGTATAGCATTTGAAATGTAAATGAAGAAAATATCTAATAAAATAAATTTAGAGAAATAAGATAAGGTCAATACACTAAGCCTGATAGAAGAGAAAGTAGGGAATCACCTTGAACTTTTGTTACAAAAAGAGGCTTTCTGCCCAGGACACCAAGAACACAGGGACTGAGAAATACTAAGTAGGACCTCACAAAACTGAAAAGCATCACAGTACTGATACACGGAGAAGACAAAGCAGCATGGTACAGAACCGGAACAGATTTTTATCAACTGCACCTCCAATACCTAGGGCTAATGCCTCGAATATATAAAGAAACAAAAACACTGTACATCCAAACAAATAACCCAATTAAAAATGCTTATACTGAGAATTCTCAAAAGAAGAAACTCAAATGGCTGAGAAACACTTAAAGAAATGTTTAACATCTTTAGTCATCAAAGAAATAAAAAAAAAAAAACTACCTTGAGATTTGATTTTCCACAAGTTAGAAGGTTCAAAATCAATAAGACAAATGTCAGTTCATGCTGGCAATGATCTGCTGGTGGGAGGGTAAACTTGTAAAGCCACTATGGAAGTCATTGTGGCTAACCTCTGGAAAGATGAGAATTGATGGACCTCAAGATTCAGATATACCACTCATGGGCATATACCCAAATGTCTATACCTCCTCCTACAGAGACATGCATACAATATTCTTTATGGCTCAGTTCATAATGGACAGAAATTGGAAATGGCCTAGATGTCCATCAGTGGATAAATTGATAAACACAATGTGGTATGATTACCCAGTGGGACATTACTCTGCTATTTAAAAAAAAACAAAACAATCAAACAAACAAAAAACAAAAGCAAAAAACCATCCCCAAACCAAGAACAAAGGCAAACAAACAAACAAATGATCCAAAATATTAAATTACTGTGATGGAGCTAGAAGAAACAATCCTAAGTAACATAACCCAGATTCAAAAATTTACAACAGTCAGTTTTAATCCTTGTTTCTGACAGTCATTCCTTTTGTTCTCCTGTTTTACACTATGGAAGAGATAGTTCTTGCTTTGTTTTATTTTCTCCCTTTAGGAATTAATGCTGTCTTTCTCAAGCATTCTTGACCCTCAAAGATATAATTAGACTGTACACTGCAAGTTTAAACTCATGTACTGATTTTAGTGAGAAATAAGTTCTACTAAACAATGTTTACGTTTTCTAGCTATGATATATTATAATATCCCCATTCATTTTCTATTTACTTTACCACAGGAACACATACTGTATCTCCAAATTATAGGTTCAACATCTAATAAAATGCAAAGTTTATATCACATTTTTAGTGTGCCTGATATGGAGAACACATGAAAAAATCCAGGTTAAAATATATAGAACATTCATAAATTCTGTTAAAGTGCTTGCTATCATTGTTACTCTAGCTAATAAGATGTTGTCCATGCATATATTTTTACTAAAATGATTTTTCTCAATGGCCATACCTATGTTTTCTAGTGCATTCCATCTTATTCTTCTAGGTTTACACTGTGTCTTAGTTAGGGTTTTACTGCAGTGAACAGACACCATCACCAGGGCAACTCTTGTAAAGAACAGCATTTAATTGAATCTGGCTTACAAGTCCAGAGGTTTAGTCCAGTATGATCAAGACAGGAACATGGCAGCTTCCAGGCAAGTATATCACAGAAGGAACTGAGAGTTCTACATCTTCATCCAAATGAAGCCAAGGAACAGACATTCTTCCAGGAAGGTCTCAAGGATCACTGCCCCAATGACACACTTCCTCCAAAAGGCCATGCCTACTCCAACAAGGTCACACATCTTACTAGTCCTATTCTGTGGGCCAAGCATATTCAAACCACCACATTCTACTCATTGGCACCCACAGGCATATTCAAACACAGTAGTATATGGAGGCCATACCTGGCCATAGCACAGTGTCAAGCACATTTAGTCCAATTTCAAACGTCCCATAGTCTGTAACAGTCTCAAGAAAGTTTAAATTCTAAAGTTCAAAGTCTCTTCTGAGATTCATTCAATCACTTAAGTGTAATCCCCTATAAAGTCAAAATGAAAATGCAGATCACATACTTCCAACAACACAGGATACACTTACCATTCCAAACATCATAATGAGAAATACTTGACCAAAGAAGACCAAAAACAAGCTGGGCAAAGTACAAACTCTGCGTATCCATGACTGATGTCAAAGTGTTCTTCATATCTCCAATTCTTTTTATCTTTGTTGACTGCAACAAACTTCTTTTTCCTGGCTGGTTCTGCTCCCTGTTATCAGCTTTCCTAGGCAGGCATCCCATGGCTTTGGCATCTTTTACATCCTGGAAGCTTAGAGAATATGGAAGGCCTATGGTGGGAACTATATTTCAAACTTAATGAAGTAAATGTTTTTGATTATCTTGATCCATCAATTGTGACTGACAATGGATTAGATGATCCTGTATACAAAAATTTCTACAGTTTGGGGGAAAATAAGGAAAATGATTTCGCTGGCATATTACTCTTAGCATCTCTGGATAAACTGATAAAAGGAAGGAATGGAGTGTATGATAAAATTGAAAGACTCCAGATATGAATAAAAAATCTAAAGGTTTCTAAGAGTGCCCTTGAAGAGAATCTTCTCTCCATTAGCTCTGTAGCTCCAGATGCAGAATATCAAACCAAGGCCCTCATTATAAGGGGCCCGAATTACAGCAAAAATTCAAGGCTTGACCTCAGAGGGTGCCATCAATTAAAGTAATGGCATTAATTGGCAAAGAATGGGATCCTATAACTTGGGATGGGGATGTGCGAGAGTTCCCTATTAAAGCCAAGAGCCTTGAATCCTCAGATTCTCAAGGATTTACCTCATCTGAAGAAGTTGTACCTTCAGCCCCACCCTTGAAATATTGCCTTTTCCCCCCGAGGAAATGAATTCTTCATCATCTGATAAACCAGCAGTGACGTTCTCTGAAGAAAATGTAGGTCAAGACAATACTGATATTTGTCAAAGCCCACCCCACAGTGACAGACTTCCTCCAACAAGAACACATCTGCTCCAACAAGACTACATCAGCATGATGAGAAGGCGAGGCTGACTCCCTGACAGGCTTCAAATTGGCAGTTCAGGAACTAGGCAAGTTTAGGCAAGCCCAGGCAAGTCAGTTATTAGAAAAAATCCCAGGCTTCAGGCAACTAGTCAGAAACTGCCCTGCCACCTTGCCTGAAGCAAGGGCAATGGGTCAGCAACAGTTTCCAGACTTTCTCAACAACAGTTTTCAGCCCCCAAGCCTCAGTAATGCCCAGAGATGAAGCAAGATAAAGGATTTCTACCCTGGAATTCTCCTAATGTGCTTTAAATCAGGTCTTTGAGCTCACTTGGGTTTCTCTTCATCTTGGTAATGGGAGATATCAGCATGCTGAACCTCTGTAGAATTAAAAACTCTTTGCATTTGAGTCTGGGGTATCATTTTTTGGTGAATCATAAACCCTTACAATGAAACTTAAGAAAATATTATGAAAACTTATGAAAAATATATCTATATTTTTCCATAAAAGTAGAGGTAGGTATAAATTAGAACCACCAGTCAACAATTTTTTTTTTCAGTTTACTAGAAAAAGAAAAGACACTTCTAGGCTATGTAGGACGGAGCCCTCCTTATGCTTTGGTTTTCTGAGGTGAGAGGCAGAAGTCACTATGGAGCTGGTTCAGAACAAAAGAGAAATTGCCAAAAATAGCAGCTGAAATAACAGTATTTATGTAGTAACCTCCACTTACCTTTCTCTAAAGAAATTATTCAATTGCATTTTACAATTATCTTGGTGTTTACTGATGTGAGCATTATTGGTACTAGGAAGACGTTATGGGTGAAATTGCTGTAGCAGTAAATAGTAGAAAAGGGAGATTTATACATCCCCCAAGAACTTCAGAGCATAAAGCAGGAAATGTCCTCAGAGGTGCCAGACCAGCTTAGTAAATGTTTTCTCAGTTTACATAGAATTAAAATGATTATTTACTTTAGTGGAGTTAAGTCCACAATCCTAGTAACAGTAATTTTGTGGATTGTTAAAATTTTCCAATTTTTAAATGTAGGTTTTGCATATACTTTTAAAATTCTAGATGCATGTGTATAACTCACACATGCCAATGGAAAACCTTCTAAGTGTAGGAAAATTGGCATTTTGAATTATTAACAAACAATTTGTTCTGTCTCTGCTATTGAAACATGAATAGAGTTGGATAAATGTTTTCGCAAAT
This sequence comes from Mus pahari, assembly GCF_900095145.1. NCBI lineage: Eukaryota > Metazoa > Chordata > Mammalia > Rodentia > Muridae > Mus > Mus pahari. The sequence continues at coordinate 4,596,536 of NC_034598.1, read as the reverse complement.
GTATAACTAGACTCCAAAAGTGATTTTTTTTTCATTGTGTGTATAAACATTTATTTAGAATAGTTATTTATTCTATAAATATTCTGTGGGAACATAAAATAAATAATGATCAATAAACTGGTTAAGATAATTTTAGTCTAGAATATGATAGTGGTTATAATTTCTGTGAATAAATGCCCTGTGTGTCTTAAAAAAACAGCCCCAAGTTCATGTGTCCAACTTTTGGAGAATCACTCTTAAGCTCCATGTCAGCCATTACTCCTAATCATGTGCTTTTGCCGTTCATTTGGGGAATGTAGTCAGGTGATACTCATTAACCTCTGATTTCAGCTCTTCAAATCCTGCTGGATTTGAGCTAACATTTCTAGTTTACTCTGCAAAATGGTAGGTAGGCTTATCACTGAAGACCAGAGAAAATGCTTATCCTCTTTCAAGTTATAATGCATGTTAAATCATGAACCAGTGTGGCACAAAATATGGCTATTACTAGGGTGTTAAAACCACCTCAGAATCTTTATCATCTGGTGATAAAGACTGGTGCTGGCAATCAGGCACCTCCATAGGCATCCCAAGGGGACTCCATAACAATGGGACCATCAGGCATCTCACCAGGATCCAGCAACAGGTAACAACAGGTCATGTCATCACTAGCTGCCCAGAAGCAGCACATTCCCATTTTTGCTTCAGTCACTCCAGTGCATACTCCACTGCCCCAATTAAACAGCTATGATGTTCCTACTCCATTTCCTATTCCTTTTCTCCACCCAGAGGCACCCGCTGTGCCCCCTTATACCTCCTTCTTAATAAACATGAGACCTGTTGCACAGGGGAATTCTGTCAGATTCTCTGCTTAGTTCCATCAGTTCAGATTCAAGAAAGGGTCAGCCCTGCTGTTCTAAAGCTTCAGGATCTTTCCATGACACAGGACAACAAGAGGTAACTGGGAAAAGACCCAGTGAGGATCCAATATTGATAGTGTCACAGAATCCAAAAATCCTTATCCAGACCAATGATATATTGCAATGAGCATTTGCAAGTGAAGATGTGTGGACAGAAGGATATACTGTGGCAAACATTATGACATACTACAGCCATGACGAGCTATTTACTTTGCTTTGTTTTTGTTATTGGTGTGTGTGTATGTGTGTGTGTGTGTGTGTGTGTGATTTCATTCATGGGGTGGCTGCAAGGGTGAATGGCATATATGAGAAAATATAGAGATCAGGAGATGAGTGAGACTGGGATGCATGATGTGAAACAAAGAATCAATAAAAAGCTAAAAGAAAGGATGTATTGGTGCAAACCACCCAAGAACAGTCAATGTTCCTGTTTACAAATGCAATCTGTAAGATATTAAATTATACAGCAAGCATATTATGGTAAGTGTGCTGGTATACACAAGAGGATACCTTGGGCTCACTGGTCACCCAGTGTAGCTTTCTGATCAAGCCATACTCTCTCTGTCTCATAATCAACAAAGTGTCTTGTATGAGGAACAATGTCTGAGGTTGATCTCTGGCCTTTAAATGCACATGTACACACTTGTATCATCATGAGCAGAATTGCCCTGTTATGCTAATATAATTTAAATAACATGTTAATTATGTTGAGTCCTCAGTAATCGGTGATGCTTTAGGCAATGACACATACGCACAATGCACTCTTGAATTTTATTCTGTGTGATTCTTGTTACACCAAAAGGAAATTAGCTCCATGACTTGTCTAGCTTAAAATGGCAAGTAAAAACACATTATTTCTGGTTTCTGACCCGGAGACAAGGAACTGAGGCACATATTTTACATATTAAAGCAGACCTAGCCTCCAGGTTCTCCTAGCATCCCTTGGTCCCTACATGGTATATGTTGAGCCAACATTGAACAACTTTGAACATTCCAGCCTAGTGGCTGTGCTGTCTTTCCACCGGAGGCTCTTTCTTATATAATCCAGACACTTTGGTCTCCTCCCCCTCCTTCTCTCTTCTTCTTCTTCTCTTTTCTCCTTCTCCTTCTCCCTCTCCCTCCCTCTCCTCTTTTCTCTGTCTCTGTTTCTGTCTGTCTCTCTTTCTCTTTCTCACTTCATGGCCTGAAAACTTTCTCTCTTTCTCTTCCCCTTCCCTACACATCCCCATGGTGCCTTCCCTGGCTTTAGTCCTCAGGGCCAATGAACTTGCCTCAGAGCAGTTTCCCAATATACCTGCCTTTAGTCGAATCTAATCTGGATTGAATTGGCTCATTTCACTGGTGGTGAAATAACTTATCAAATATTACATTATTTGGGCTCAAAGATTCTCATTCAAAAGTATATGATGAAAATATACTTAAATTGAAAATTCGTCTTAAATAGTAAATAGTAAAATAAAAAACAAAGAAGCAAGAGATAGAAAACAACAACAAGAACATCTAAGTTTTTAGAGTTTTTTCAATTAGTGGAGCTTCAAGTATAATATACCTCAGGCAGATTAAATAATGCAATGCCTAAAGTAGTCCTTGGAATTCTTATATGGAGACTGAAGCATTACACTGAACATCTGCTAAACAAGAGAGAAATCTGCTTGGTACTAGAAATGTAGCTAACTTCTCAGTCAGTGTTAATAAAATCATGGTTATTGGACAAAAATCTATACACATTAAATTGCCACTCCAGCATAATTCCTAAGAACAACTTATAAACATTTGTCTTTATATTCACAGATAATTATAATTTTCACCCCACATCATGAAAAATTATTTTATAACTAATATAGATCATTACAGAAAACCATAGTCAAACAATATATAGAACTCTTGATCCCAGTCCCAATGGATACATGCAAAAACCACTCTAGTGAACATTCTGAAGACTCAGGGAACTTTGCTGAAGATGGGGGTAAAACATTTCAGGAGAGAGAGGATCAGAGAGTTTTAGGTGAGATTGCATCTCCTAGTAATACCTGACGGTACACCCATAAAGTAACATCATGGAATGAACTCACTGATAAGTGAATATTAGGCAAAAGGTACAGAATACATATGACACAACCCAATAGACCTTAAAAAGTATAATAAGCAGAAATGCCCAAGTGAGGAGGCTTCAGTGCCACTTAGAAGGGGTAAGGAAATAATCACAGGAGGCAGAGGGATGAAGGAAGGTTTTGGGAGGGAAAAGGTAGGGAGGTAAGGAGGGGAGGGTGGAGGGTGGAGGGAAAAGGGGGAACAAGATCAGATATGGGGTAGCAGACAGGAGAGAAGCCCAGAGGGTGAAGAAATAAATGGAAATAAGCAGCCTTGGGGAGTGGGAGGTGGGAACACCTTCTCGAATGTACCAGAAACCCATAAGGTGAAAGGCTTTAAGGACTTATTGGGGTTGACTTTAGCCAAAATGCCCAACATCGAGGAAAGGGAACTCAAAGAATCCACCGCTAGTAGACAGACAAAGCCTCAAATGGAAGGACAGGTTTACTAATCCACAGTCAAATTTTCTGACCCCAAATTGTTCCTGTCTAAAAGAACTGTAGGGATAAAAATGGAGAAGGGACTGAAAGAAAGGCGGTCCAGAGACCAGTCCAACTTGATATCCATCACATGGTGGGTTGGGGTTAGCACAAGGGCCTGACATTATTACTGATGCTATTACTGCTTATAGACAGGAGCCTGGCATGGCTGTTCTCTGAGAATCCCTACCAGCAACTGACTGAGACAGAGCAGATACACCCAACTATTGGACTGAAATTGGGAACCCCTAAAGTCTAATTAAGGGAAGGATTGATGAAACTGAAAGGGAGAGGGACCCCAAAGGATGACTAGCAGATTCATCTAATTCAGACCACGAGGGAGCTCCCAGAGACTGAACCACTAATCAGGAGCGTACATGGACTGGTCCAAGGTTCCTGGCACAAATATAGCATAGGTCTGCCTGGTCTGTCTGTAACTGGAGGAAATGGGCTTAATCCTTGTGAGACTTGAGGCCCCCGGGAATGGGGAAGTCTGCTGGGGGTTCTAGCACACTCAAGGAGGCAGTGAAAAGGAGGGATGGAATAAGGAATTGTGGCTTGAGGGGGGCAACAACTGGAAGGTAAATAAATAAAATAACAATAAATAAATAAATAAACAAACAAATAAAGTTACTTGCAAAAATATTGCTTTGGAACTGGAAAGATGGCTGATGGCCCATTGGTTAAGAGCACATGTTGCTGTTGCAGGGAACCAGGATTAGATCAGCAACAAAATCACAGCTCACAACTGTCTGTAACTCCAGTTACAGGTAGATGCTTTCATGACTTCTTCTGACCTCCTTTGACACCAAGCACACTTATGATGCACAGATACATATGTTAGTAAACCACCCATAAACACACATTGAAAACAAAATAAAAGAAGTCATCAGAGATATTTTCACTTTATATTTAAAGGAGGTGTAGGCATGTAGGACATAAAACCATGCCAGGAAATTTGTTAAGAAGGAGCAGGTTGAGACCCAGAGATTTGATGGGCACACACCTGAGGTTTAGGTGACTCCCAGCTTCCTGCCAGATTCCTGTCTTGGAATGCATGCCATGATTCTCACATAAAAGAGATGTGACCTGTACTTACATAGGCGCAAAGCACAGTTCTCCATGGTAATGAGGTACCTAGAGGCCTGGAGGGCTTATCCAATAATCTTCCCTCTCTAGATATTCCTTCCTGCAAAAGGTATTTGATCTCAGGCCCATCCTGAGAAGTGCGGTATGGTTACGAGTCCATTTTCTGCTGTGATAATAAACTGTTTAGAACTGTGGACTGTCTCATTCATCAAGATGAGCTGTGGGGAGCCATGAAGAAAGCTTTCGCCTACAGAGCTGCAGCTAATCTCTAGTAGAAGGCCTCTCTGCACTCCAAGCCACAGCTGCCACCAAGATTGCCACCACCAAGCTAAGGAGAATCATCTCTACTGGGACAATCATCCCTGGTGGGACAAACTGGAACCTGTCCCACCCCCACCTCCCAGATAGATGCTGTTCAAGAGCCTGAGAACTTCACAACCCTGGCCTCATTGCAGGCCCTGGGACGCCTGAACCATTTCTGGCTTTCCCACATCTCTGACTATTCATTCCCACCCCTGAAGCTGTGTCTTTGCCTCCAAGCTTCTCTACTGCTTAGCACCCACCCCAGTGGCAACTGGGGGGGGGGGTGGATAAACACAGCCAAACTCTCCAAGTTTGGCATCCACCTACCTAGGAGGCTGTGCCCAGTGACAGAGGGGACTTGGGCCTACAACACTACATAGGTGATGTTCAGCACTTATTCTAAGCTAATGAGCAAATTCTATGAGCCTTTCTGGGTATAGTACAAATTATAGAGAGAGAGCCCCAGGACTCTGCAGAGTATTGTCTTTTTTTTTTTTTTTTGCTTTTGAATTTATTTATTTATTTATTTATTGAATTTGTTAACATTTATTTTAACATTTTTTTCAATTTTTATTAGGTATTTACTTCATTTACTTTTAAATGCTATCGCTAAAGTCCCCTATACCGTCCCCCATCTGTTCCCCACACACCCACTCCCACTTCTTGGCCCTGGTGTTCCCCTGTACTGGGGCATATAAACTTTGCAAAACCAAGGGGCCTCTCTTCCCAATGATGGCTGACTAGGTCATCTTCTGCTACATATGTAGCTAGAGACAGGAGCTCTGGGCACTTTATATTGCTGGTTACTTTATACTTTATATCTGGTTACTTTATATTGTTGTTACATCTATAGGGTTGCAAACCCCTTCAGCTCCTTGGGTACTTTCTCTAGCTCCACCACTGGGGGCCCCTGTGTTCTATCGGATAGCTGACTGTGAGTATCCACTTCTGTGTTTGCCAGGCACTGGCATAGCCTCATAAGAGACAGCTATATCAGGGTCCTTTCAGCAAAATCTTGCTGGTGTATGCAATAGTATCTGTGCTTGGTGGCTGATTATGGGATGGACCCCTGGGTGGGGCAGTTTTTGGATGATCCATCCTTTCGTCTCAGCTCCAAACTTTGTCTCTGTAACCCCTTCCATGGGAGTTTTGTTCCCAATTCTAAGAAGGGGCGAAGTGTCCACATTTTGGTCTTCCTTCTTCTTGAGTTTCATGTATTTTAAAAATTGTATCTTGGGTATTCTAGGTTTCAGGGCTAATATCCACTTATCAGTGAGTGGATATTATGTGAGTTCTTTTGTGATTGGGTTACCTCACTCAGGATGATACCCTCCAGATCCATCCATTTCATAAATTCATTGTTTTTAATAGCTGAGTAGTATTCCATTGTGTAAATATACCACATTTTCTGTATCCATTCCTCTGTTGAGGGACATTGTAGTTCTTTCCAGCTGCTGGCTATTATAAGTAAGGTTGCTATGAAAATAGTGGAGCATTTGTTCGTATTACCAGTTGGAACATCTTCTGGATATATGCCAAAGAGAAGTATTGATGGATCCTTCGACTGTACTATGTCCAATTTTCTGAGGAACCGCCAGACTGATTTCCAGAGTGCTTTTACAAGCTTGCAGTCCCACCAACAATGGAGTAGTGTTCCTCTTTCTCCACATCCTCGCCAGCATCAGAAGTTACCTGAATTTTTGATCTTAGCCATTCTGACTGGTGTGAGGTGGAATCTCATGGTTGTTTTGATTAGTATTTCCCTGTGATTAAGGATGTTGAACGTTTTTGGAGGTGTTTCTTAGCCATTCGATATTCCTCAGTTGAGAATTCTGTGTTTAGTTATGTGCCCCAATTTTTAATGGGGTTATTTGGTTTTCTTGAGTCTGTCTTCTTGAGTTCTTTATATATAATGGATATTAGTCCACTATCTGATTTAGGATTGGTAAAGATCCTTTCCCAATCTGTTGGTGGCCTTATTGTCTTATTGAAAGTGTCTTTTGCCTTACAGAAGGTTTGCAATTTTATGAGGTCCCATTTGTCAATTCTTGATCTTACAGCATAAGCCTTTACAGTTCTATTCAGGAATTTTCCCCCTGTGCCCATATCTTCGAGGCTTTTCCCCACATTCTAATCTAGAAGTTTCAGTGTCTCTGATTTTATGTGGAGTTCCTTGATCCCCCTAGACTTGACCTTAGTACAAGGAGATACAAATGAATCTGTAGTACAGTTTTAGATCAGGCATAGTGATTCCCCCAGAGATTCTTTTATCATTGAGAAGAGTTTTTGCTATCCTAGGTTTTTTGTTATTCCAGATGAATTTGCAAATTTCCCTTTCTAACTCAGTGAAAAATTGAGTTGTAGTTTTGATGGGGATGGCATTGAATCTGTAGATTGCTTTTGGCAAGATAGCCATTTTCACAATGTTGATCCTGCCAATCCATGAGCATGGAAGGTCTTTCCATCTTCTGAGATCTTCTTTGATTTCTTTCTTCAGAGACTTGAAGTCCTTATCATACAGATCTTTCACTTCCTTAGTTATAGTCACACCAAAGTGTTTTATATTATTTGTGACTATTGTGAAGGCTGTTGTTTCCCTAATTTCTTTCTCATCCTGTTTATCTTTTGTGTAGAGAAAGGCCATTGATTTGTTTGAGTTAATTATATATCCAGCTACTGCACTGAAGTTGTTTATCTGGTTTAGGATTTCTCTGGTGGAATTTTTAGGGTCACTTATATATACCATCATATCATCTGCAAATAGTGATATTCTGACTTCCTCCTTTCCAATTTCTATCCCCTTGATCTCCTTTTGTTGTCTAATTGCTCTGCCTAGGAGGCTAGGACTTCAAGTACTATATTGAATAGGTAGGGAGAAAGTGGGGAGCCTTGTCTAGTGCCTGATTTTAATGGGATTGGTTCAAGTTTCTCTCCATTTACTTTGATGTTGGCTACTGGTTTTCTGTAGATTGCTTTTATTATGTTTAGGTATGGGCCTTGAATTCCTGATCTTTCCAAGGCTTTTTATCATGAATGGGTGTTGGATCTTGTCAAATGTTTTCTCAGCATCTAACGAGATGATCATGTGGTTTTTGTCTTTGAGTTTGTTTATATAGTGGATTACATTGATGGATTTGCATATATTAAATCATCCCTACGTCTCTGGAATGAAGCCTACTTGTTCATGATGGATGATTGTTTTGATGTGTTCTTAGATTTGGTGTGCGAGAATTTTATTGAGTATTTTTGCATCTTTTCTTTTGTGAGTCTTTATATGCACTTAACTCACAGTACTTCTAGAGTATCTCAGGTGCTTCCTAATACACATAGTAATGAATTTGTTTCTTTAAAACAGTGTACATCTGTAGGATTAGTGTCATATAGGTAAAACTATGATGATGATAATATGCTAGGCTAAACTATAAAAGGCTTTTCCATATAAGAATAAAAATGGTGTACAAAAAATGCAATATATTAAAAGTATTCATCCAAGAGGATTAGAATAATAGTTTTTATTTCTTTAAAAATTTTTATGCTTATTTACTTTATTTTATGTGGATGAATTTTTATTTTTTCCTCAATACATGTGCACCATGTATATTCTTGATGTCCACAGAGGTCAGAAGAAACCACTGGATCTGCAAGAACTGAAATTATGGGTGTCTGTGAACCACCTTGTGTTGCTAGGAAACAAACTCAGGTCCTCTGCAAGAGCAGCAAGTGCTTTATTCATTGATTCATCTCAGCAGCCCTTGGTTTATTCCCTTTAGTCTTCATATTTTCAAAGATGGATAGAGTGTTTGCTTTGCTTGTACATTAAGAAACAAACATACAGACATCAAAATATCACTATTTNCAGATGATATGATAGTATATATAAGTGACCCTAAAAATTCCACCAGGGAACTCCTAAAAGTGATAAACACCTTCAGTGCAGTAGTGGGATATAAAATTAACTCAAACAAATCAGTGGACTTTCTCTACACAAAGGATAAACAGGCTGAAAAAGAAATTAGGGCCGGGCAGTGGTGGCGCACGCCTTTAATCCCAGCACT
>NC_034598.1:4563446-4586585 GCF_900095145.1 Mus pahari | reverse complement strand
GGAAAGGATTTTTACCAATCCTAAATCTGATTTGGGACTAATATCCAGTATGTGCAAAGAACTCAAGAAGTTGGACTCCAGAAAATCAAATAACCCTACTTAAAACGGGGTATAGAGCTAAACAAAGATTTCTCAACTAAGGAATACGAAGTACTGAGAAGCACGTGAAAAAATGTTCAACATCCTTATTCATCAGGCAAATGCAAATCAAAATAACCCCAAATATCTATTTCACACCAGTCAGAATGACTAAGATTAAAAACTCAGCTGACAGCAGGTGCTTGCAAGAATGTGGCGAAAAAGGAACACTCCTCCATTACTGGTGGGATTGCAAGCTCATACAACCACTCTTGAAATCAGTTTGGTGGTTCCTCAGAAAACTGGACATAGTACTGCCAGAAAATCCAGCAATACCTCTCCTGTGCATATACCCCGAAGATGTTCTAACCTGTAATAAGAACACATGCTCCACTATTTTCATAGCAGACTCATTTATAATAGCCAAGAGGTGGAAAGAAGCCAGATGTCCCTCAAAAGAAGAATGGATACAGAAAATGTGGTACATTTACACAATGGAGTAGTAATCTGCTATTAAAAATGGTTGGATCTGGAGGATATCATCGTGAGTGAGGTAACCCAATCACAAAAAACACATATGGTATGCACTCACTGTTAAGTGGATATTATCCCAGAAACTTAGAATACTCAAAACACATAAATTCAAGAAGAAGGAAGTTCAACGTGTGGATACTGTGTTCCTTCCTAAAATTGGGAACAAAATACCCATGAAAGGAGTTACAGAAAAGTTTGGAGCAGAAACTGAAGGAACGACCATCCAGAGACTGCCCTACTTGGAAATCCATCCCATAAGGAACCACTAAACCCCAATAATAGGCAGATGCCAACAAGAGCCTGCTGACTGGAGCCTGATATAGCTGTTTCCTGTGAGGTTCTGCCAGTGCCTGGCAAATACAGAAGTGAATGTTCACAGTCTTCCATTGGATGGAGCACAAGGTCCCCAATGAAGGAGCCTGAGAAAGTACCCAGGGAACTGAAGGGGTCTGAAGCCCCATAGGAGGAACCTCAATATGAACTAACCAGTACCCTCAGAGCTCCTTGCAACTATACTACCAATCAAAGAAAATACATGGTGGAGCTTGTGCCTCTAACTATATATGTAGCAGAGGATGGCCTAGACGGTCATCAATGGGAGGAGGAGCCCTTGGCCCTCTGAAGGTTTTATGCCCCAGTATAGGGGAATGCCAGGACCAGGAATGGGAGTGGGTGGGTTTGGGGTAGGGGCAGTGGGGAGAGTATAGGTTATTTTCGCAGGGGAACCTAGGAAAGGGGATAATATTTGAAATGTAAATAAAGAAATCATCTAAAAAAAGAAAAGAAAAGAAAAGAAAAACAGGATGGTACAGGACACATCTCTTTATCACTTGATGCCTGCAATTTGCCTGAGTTATGTGAGATGGCAAAACATTTGTCTTCCTTAAATGAATTGTAGCTTCAAAAGTTATAGTTGATGGGAGATGATATGTCTGTTATAGAGCTGGATTTATCCTCACAGGTCATTGAAAACAACTCCAGCTTTTTCAAAATGATTACTTTAATGGGACAGTAATATCTGCAGCGACCACAAAGCAGCTTTCTTTTGTCTGACATTTCTTGTATGCAGCCACTTCTTAACTGTATGTAGTTATTGTGTTTTAGAAAAAGGTAATTTTTCTGTTGTCTGAGAAGTTAAGAGTATGAATTTTTAATGTCAGTTCAGGTTTAAAATGCTGACTTTTGTTCTGTTGTTTATCTTTGAGACAGAAGTCTTGTTAAGAATCCCAGGTTGGCATCAGACTTGCTATTCATCCCAGGATGGCCTTGGCATCTCAACTTTGCCTTAGCTTTCTGAGTGCTAGGTTTGCAGGTTCAGAACCAAGAGGTTCAGAGTTACATTGTCTTTGAATAAATTTCATAAACTCTTTTTTTTCATAAACTCTTAAAAAAAATATAATGGCTAATGCTAAATCCAAGAATATTCAATTTTTCTGTGACTATTTTTCATAAAAACACAAGACAACATACTTTGCAAGGTAATTAATAGTGTGTATGATCAGATTGCTTCCCAGTGGCTTCTGGGACCTTATTACAACTTTCACATGTCATACACACTAGTGTTAAAATATACTGCTGTTTCCTTATGCTGTGCTTATTATTTTCAAACTATTGTAATCTCTAAAGACATATATGATATAGTGACATGTGATTGCCATTATACTTTCCATAAAATTAAAACTGGTAAATCAATCTTAAAAAATGGAGATCCTAGTGACCCCTCCTCCAGCAAGTTTTTTCATACTGCATATCCCATTTGTGTTATCTCACTTTGTATGAGTTTAATTTAGAATACTCTAAGACTTTAAAATTAGAAGCATCTTTAGATGGTATTTAAATAAATCCCTTTAACCTATTCATACGTCATCCTAGTCTATGTTATTGCTCTAAGTAGACACTGAGTCCAGAATTGACATCATTATGAGAATACAGCTTTTTTTTGTCCATTTGAACTCTCCAGACACTGCTCCTTCTAAGTAGGTGATGCATTTTTTTCTCATTATTTTCCTATCACAGATTTAAATTCTATCTTTTGGAGTCATGTGGGATAAGATATATTACACAGGATATGGTAACCTTGCCCAACTTCGTGTGGGTCATTTGGCACACACACATTATGATGCTTGGGCGCATTTAGAACTTACAAGTTGTTATATGCTACAGAGAACATTGAAAGAAGAATCATGATAGTTCCTATTATTTTCTCATGTAATAAAACTTTACTTTTGACAGGTTGGGGAGATAGCTCAGTCAGTAAAATGTTAGTCATGCAAAATGAAAACCTGAGCTTGCCTCTCCAGAAGCCACATTGAAAGCAGAAGCATATGATGATAATCTATATTTGTAATACTAGTACTGGAAAGTTGGAGACACCAGACTCCTGGGATTAACTGTGCAGCCAATCTTGACAAATTGATGACCTCTTGGTTCAGTGAGAGATTTTCATCTCAAAAAGGGGGTAGAAACAATTGAAGAGGAAACCTAACACTACTGTGCACATGTACATATACACACATCACCATGAACACATGTCTGCAAACATAAATGCAGGCACACGTTTTATTAATTGATTAATTAATTAACTTTACATCCTGATCACAGCTCCCTCCCTCCTCTCCTCCCTGTCCTAACCTCATAAGCCCCTGCCCCGATTACCAATACCACTTCTACTTAGAAAAGGAGAATAACTCACGTGTACCAATACTCTCTGGTACATCAAGTTGCAGCAGGACTAAATATACCTTCTCCCACTAAGGCCAAACAAGGCAGAGCTGGTAGGGGAAAGGGACCCAAAGAAAGGCAACAGAGTCAGGGACAGCTCCAGCTGCAACTGTCAGGGGACACACATGAAGATCAAGCTGCAGAACTGCTACAAATATGTGGGGTGCCTAGGTCCAGCCCTGCAAGCTCTTTGATTGGTGATTCATCCTCTGTGAACCTTTATGGGCACAGATGAGTTGACTCCTGTAGGTCATCTTGAGGTAGCCTTGCCCCCTCTAGCTTCCCTTCCCCCTTACCCCAGACTTCCATAAGTCTCCCTAAGCTCCGCTTAATGTTTGGCTGGATGTGGATCTCTGCATCTGTTTCTGTCAGCTTCTAGACAAAAACTCTTAGAAGACAGTTATCTAGGCTTCTGTTTGCAAGCAAAACAATATCACTAACAGTGTCAGGGGTTGGTTCTCTCCCATGGGATGGGTCTCAAGGTGTGCCAGTCATTGAGTTATTATCTGGCTATTCCCTCAATCCCTGCTTTAACTTTGTCTCTACACATCTACACACACACACACACACACACACACACACACACACTTGAAAAATTCATCTTCTAAACATGTAAACTCATGAGCCAGTCAGATTTTGTCATAGGTGTTTTGTGGTTTACTTTTCTTTTGTAATGTTGTAGATTCAGTGATATTTATGAGATCAAACATTAGTTAGTTGGGCTAAAGAGCTCTACTTGAGAAGCAAGGATGTGGAACCAAACTGGGATATATTCTCTACCTGCTTAGGTTTCTTTGGTAAACTGGTCATGGCATTAGAAGCTTGAGACTGAAAGCAGACTAGACTGCCACTACCTGGTCATGTTCATTAGGATATCCACAGGAAATAACCAAAGGGTAAGATTTTGATATCCCAACTTTTGCTCTTTCCCCTTCACTCTGGTACTTGGAGAAATGGACACAGCCAGAGTCTCTGATAGTCCATGAATGTCCTGAAGATAAGACTCATCTTGCCTAAAGTTGGCATTTACCAAGTCTTTACAAATTTAAACACTGTTCACCACTGAACTAGTTTCCTTTTGTGCACAGTAATGGCTAAATTCATCCAGAAATGCTGTTGTAAAAATGGGAGATGTGATACACTGTTTGTAAAGAATTTAGGGCAGTAATATATAAAAGACAAGTGACAAATAACTAATAAATAAATTTATTCAAAAATTTTAATATGCTTCTCTGCTATGAAAAATTTTAGCATGTATACAACATATTCTGATCATTTTTGTCTGATACATCCCTCCTTCTCCTTCTCCTCCTCCTCATTTTGGGAACCCTACCACATATCTTTCCAACTTCATGTCTTCTCTGTATCTCTGTCTCTGTCTCTGTTTCTGTCTCTCTCTTTCTTTGCTTGTCTCTGCCTCAGTGATAATGGCAAATTGCTAAATTCACTAGATTCAGTTCCAAAAGGAATAAATCATTGACAATCATGTTTGCTCTTTCTTTAAAATTTATATATGCAAATATATGTTAGAGTTATTGATATAACTCAATTTTATATATTTCAGTTATTTTTATCCATTGATACATGGGTATGGGGTCATCTATGAAAATACAGGAAACCTACCAATGGCTTGGTTTCCAAAGAAAAATGATCCTCCCTACCCTAACAGCTATCAGCTGCCAATAGGTCCTCAAATACGTGTAGAGCCTTGTGAGCCTCTTCACTTTCCTATCACATTGGAGTTTTGCCTGGACTGACTGACTTCAGGTCTTATTAAGATGCCCATACTAATGTGATTTTATGGTTGCAAGAGTCATGAAATATCTAGGAACAGCATTTCCCAGCTTTTTTCTTCACCTCATTCTGTCATCTTCCTCAATGCTTCCTGAACTTAGGAGGGGTAGTAGGGTGATAAAGATGTTCCAATTGGGTCTGAAAGGTACGAATTATATATTGTCAACACTTTGACCAATTACACAATTTTGTATTAACTGCTGTCTACTGGAGAAAAAAGATGTCTTTCTGAAAAAGACTGAGAAAAGCATAGACCTATAAACATAAACAATCATTTAGAAGGCAGTTTGATAACATGTCAATTTATTGAAATAACAACAATAGATTGTCCCTCAATTTATGTGAAATCTGGGACATGGGTTTTTAACCAGGTTTATAGTTGCATACATAGATTCTGTCCTATAGAGCAGGCTTTAAATCAAATCAGAAAGTTATTAATCACCCCTATATCAGTCACTTCACTATTAAGACAGAGGATATACTCTGCATGGCAAGTCTATATTGTATCATGTGGACTCCACCATTGGGAAGGCCTTCTGGTGTCTTTACCTCCTTATCATTATGTATAGTAACTCCTGGCATTGTGAATGTGATCCAACAAGGAGGAAGTTTCCCAGGCAGCTCAAGATTGATTTCTCTATGTTCTTCAGTGGAAGTGTGTGGTGTCTTCAGCAATAGAGACTAACTATGTAGTTAAGATGGTCAATCATAAGCAAGATTGTATTGGAGACCTCTGGGGTCTATCTGACCAGTCACTTGCAGGAAAGTATATAATTACTAACACTGAAATGTTGTATTTAGTAACATATTTTACAAGATATGTATTGTTTACCCATGCAGAGTATTCCTGTTCAAACAAAAATTGAATCATTTTTTCCCATTGGCCATCATTCTTTTTTACTCTCAGGATTTGAGGCAAAAACTTCATAGATACAAAGCCTATCATACATGCATAGATAAAGTTTAAGATACTTTACAGTGCCTGGTTTGGGGGGCTAGAAATTTTAGTAATAAGAATGGACTCCTGAAGCAGGGAAAATGGCTATTAAATTCAGTATCCTTCCTTCCTCACATGGAGTTGTTACATTCTTTATTCTGTGAACTCTGGTAAGAAGCTACATATATTATGCACCATCAACATCTCACCTCATTCTAGGGTTTTAAAAAAGCTTGTGAATCTATGTTTAAGAGCAAAAGTGCCATGTAAGCTCTGGGGTTGGCAAAAGTTAGCACATTGTCTCCTTTCGGTTCCTTACAGACTTAGAGGAATATCTATTCCCAGTCAGTGATTCTGAGAGTGTCACTTTCAGGAGATGTCACTGTAAAAGCACATTACAGACTTTAAAAGAAAATGGCCAAATGATCTTCATCGTGTTAAAAATATCAGAGAATGATATGAATGCTTCATTTGATCTGACTACATTATGACAGATAAATACTTCCAAGAAGAGATGTTGGTCAATGACAATAATGGCAATTATGACTACTACTACTGGTGCTTGGCAACATCTAAAATAAGAGCCAGAACCAGCCTCCCTCATTTACATTTCAATAATAATTCAAGACATTCAAACCTCCTTTGAAGAAGTTGGGCTATAATATTAGTTTATTTTATCATCTTAGTGATATCTTGTCTGTGCATCAGTTATTGAAAGACTTCCAGGTACAGGACTGAAAATTCACTGAAGTTCAAACCCTCTTTGTATTAAGAAATGGTTTATTTTATAACATGTCTCCACAATTATCCCTGTGTACTTGAATTACTAAGGGTTCAGAATGATTAATTTCAATATAAATTCAAAAGTAAGAGAACAATTGCAGAGATTACCAAAGAATTATTCCTTATTGAATTTCCCACAGGCTTAGGGTAGCTACCAGAAGAAAGGGCAAGAAAATATGAGAAATGATTAGAAGGTACAGTGATTAAGTACCACAAGGATCTCCACTTCAGAAGGAAGTCTGGGCCTTCTGGAAGACAATATAAAGAGTTCCCACTTTTATCATATAACTCAGTCCAATATAAAGTTGAGGACATGCATCAAATGACCAGTTATGGGGCTCAAAGTAGAGCTTCCAAGGTATAACTTGTTTAAATAACCAAACATCTTCTAATGTATAGGTTTATTTACATAAGTATTTTTATATCAGACTGTGCCATAGATTTTTCTTATCTTTCCAGCTCATCTTCCCAAAGACATGACCAAAAAGATTCAATTAATTCTGTAGTATATGCAGAAAAAGTTATTACTTAGCAAATTTTGTAAAAACCATTTGATACATTGGCTTAAATGAGATTTGAATTCACATTCATTACTAGTACCTTCTAGAGAGGTTTTTGGAGAAGTTGGAAAGACTACATATTTTCTAAAGAAAATTAAAGCTTTGTAACTTAGAAAATAAATCTCCAGTGAGCAAGTAGCTCATATAATAAATTCAAGGATATGATTTGATCAAATGACAAAATGCCCCAGAGTTGATGACTACCTATTTATTTTCATTAAAGGGACAGTTGTAAAAGAAAACCCAAGTTATCATTAATGCATTTTAATTTGAGGTTCAGTGGGTGGATATAGCATGGGAAGCTGGAGTTCTCTGCTTAGAATCTTTAATGGGGCTTGTCACTGTGCAAAGTTCTCGAACAGAACTTGAGGCAACTGGTGCATCTTCTGCATTTATAAATCACTAATTCTTTAATTTAAGAGAAGCCCTTTTGACTCCTAGAATTGAAAACAACTGCTGTTCTGAAGCTATATGTTAGTAGTTAGAGAAATAAAAAAAATAATAGAGGAGTAGAGAGACTCTTGCAGGTATGAAATATAGGGACAGAGAAAGGTATATATGAAGTGAGTAAGGTAGAGGGCAAGGCTGAGGAGAAGCGGGGAAGAAGGAACAGGGAAAGGGAAGAAGAGAAAAGGTCCATAAAGGAAAGACTATAGAGCATTTTCTCATGCTGATTGTAGCACAAGCTGTTTTAGGTATATAAACAAAACAAACCTTCCAACCACTGAAGAGTAAACAGAAGGACACACACACACACACACACACACACACTTGCTTCTTCTCTCCTCAAATTTCTTCAGAGTGACTATATAGAAAGAATGCTTAAGTACACCGTCATTACTGACTGGAGTATGTCTCTCTTTCCACACAACTAGCCCGTAGATAAATGTCTGTATCACAGATGAAAGGCAACCACACACAGGAAGTTCTCTGGTGTCAAAGTTCATGGACTTGACTTTTCCTTCACTCACCTGGATGACTCACTAGATAGGCAGAAAATATCATGGTCAGGCTATAAACAAATAAATCAAATACTACTTAAGTACATAGAAGAAGCTTTTTAAAGCAGAACTTAGAGTATAATTTTTATTATGATTCAGTTATGCCAGATAAGCATCTAACTTCTTTTTCATAAAAGAGGCTAAAACCTAGCTTCAGACTTTTCCTCAAAACATTTGCAACTTTTCTTGTGCAAATATTCAATGAAAGAGACATCATGTCATCATTCAAGATTAACCAGAATACTACATATAGACCCCTTTGTAAAAATAGTTTTCCAAACTATATTATAGATCTTGAAAACTACTTCTCTCGTGAATTACTTAAGTTGACTGTGATAGAACATCAAAGACTACTTACTACTTACCTACTTCTATAATATGCCAGGTTAGAGTCCAAACTTAACGATTAAGTATGTAAGGTTTACTAAAATCCACGAATGTCATTTAATTAAATCAACACATTATTATTAGAAAAACTCTAATACTAATAAAAAGTCATCTAAATTTTATTTCCTTCTGTTTTTTGTGGTGGGAGTCAGAGGGTGGATACTGATTATTGACTTATGTTTATCTCTGAGAGAATGAGACCAGGAATTTTCATTCAGTATTAATAAAATTTAGAATAACTTCAGAAATGTTACTTAAAATTTCTATAAGAGTCATAAAAAGACCAGGCATGATAATATTTGCCCACGAATCCCAACACTGGTGTTGCTGAAGCAATAAATAAATAAATAAATAAATAAATAAATAAATAAATAAATAAAATAAATGCAGGATATTCCAGGTCTCTTATCTCAAAAAGGCAAGGCAATACTAATAACAAGAAAAAGTAGAAAGACAGAGAAAATAAAGCAAAGGAGGAAGAAAGGGAGGAGGAGGAGAAATAGGAGGAAGAAGAGTAGAAGAAGAGGAAAAAGAAGAGGAGGATGAGGAGGAGAAGGCAACAATGATGACTACAATGATGAAGAAGGAGGAAGAGGAGAAGGATAAGAAGAAAAAGAGAAAGAAGAAAAGAAGTAAGGCACCGTAGGTGCTTGATTATAGAACCAAGAATTCAGGGAAGCACAAGAAATTAGATTGTATATTTAAATTTACCATGTAAAATACTAGGCAGAGAGTTAAAATTTCTCACTTGTCTTAATTCTTAAAGAATTATTTTAAGGGGAACTAACTTTTTTTTTCTATAGGAAAATTTTGTTTGGGAAATAGCAGGTCCTGCTAGGAAGGATCAATATAGTGAATTTTTTTTTTTTTACAGTAAAACCAATGCTAACTGCTTCAATATTTCTGAAGCCTGCTGAATGCTATGATGAGCATAAACCACAGTTTCTCACAAATAAAAGCTTAGAAAATGGTTGAAAATATGTTTTAGCATGAGATTTCAGGTGGCCCTCCAAAAGTATCCACTGTTTATCCTTGAACTGTTTTATCACAGACTAGAACCACATACATACACATCAAAAATATACATCTTTTCTGTTATTGTAAGCATGTGCCATAAAAATTCACTATATTGATTCTGTGTGTGTGTGTGTGTGTGTGTGTGTGTGTGTGTGTATGTGCACATGTGCAGGTATGTGCATGTGTGTATGAGTCTGTGTGCATGTGTGGGTGTGCATGTCTGAATCACTGGTATTTTCTAAGCACTAATTTGCCCCTTTGATTATGGAATCTGCTGCCTATTCTGAAACATACTTGATATCTGAAAATTGGCATTGCCTTCTCAGTAATCTCTATTATACATAATTTTTTAAAAATTGAAAGATCTACTTTTTTCATGTTCTGATTTTTCTTATCTACCTGTATCATTTTAGTTGAGCACATAAATAATTATTCCATTGATTTCCTACTGTCTTTCTCTCCATTGTGAGTAAGGGCAGAGACCTCTTGATGTTCTTCAAACATCTAGAACACAGTTGTTACCCAAATATTTGTTACATAAGTGATTTTTTTCCTGGCAGATCTCCATCTAGATGACATTAAAGTATGAACTCTGTGGGGGAATTATGATATTCTTTCTGAGAAATCAATACATTTTATGAAATTCTATCATCTAGGAAATTCTGCTTCAACTCTCTGTTTTCAATATATAAGCTGTTGTCCAGCTTCTACTTTTTCCCTATAGTAATCTGATGTCTATAGCATGCATTTTTACATGGTATTACTCTGCTAACAAAATAAGCATTTCCTGTGTACTGTTTGGTTTTGTGGAATAATAAGGGACTACCTCAAAATGCAGTAAACTGATTAAAACAGCACATGTTTTTGTTCCACGAAGGCAATATATTGTGCATTTCTGACCCAGCCTGAGCTCATCTAGGCTCTCAAGGGCTACCTCCAAGCTATGGGTTGAAATTAAATCCATTGTACATGTTTCTTTGTTTTCCTTGGTCCAGCAGCTATTTCTCTTCATTTGCAGATTAATAAATGTCAGTAATCACACTAATGCTTTTGAAGACTCTGTTTGCTTTATAACTGCCCACTTCCAGTAACAAAAGCATGGAAAAGAGTCATGCCCAAACGCAGTGAGGGGAAAGTATGTTTATGTTGCACCTGAAGGAGAAAGAAAAGTCACAAATTTCTGATCAGCATGAGCCACCACACATTATTTTCCAAGATGTGTCGATCTAGTAAACAATATGATGTAAATACTCGAACTTGGGATTCCTTTTTTCCCCCTGTTCTTGTACTTTGTATCCATTTCATACTCTGTTCTTTCTTATGTGAAGAAATCAAGGGAAACTTGCAGAGATGTTCTTTTTCACTATTATCCTTGTATCCATGTTAAAGCAATAATGATGTGTCACTCCTTGTGTCACATCCACTCTCTGTGAACCAACAAACTAACTAGATTATGGGTCATTGTAATTAGCCATCATTGATTTATTCTATGCTGCCAAAACCTATCTTTAAGCAGAGGAAATGAGTAAGAGTACTTGCTAATGCAACAAAACACAATATACCTCTGGTATATCTATTGACGCTTGCCAGTAGTTGCAACAAAGTGTGAATACATTTACTAAATCTTTTCTTAAGTAAAAAAAATCTTCTATAAAGAGTTTAGAGTTTGGTGATGGTATGATTAATTTTTTATTATATATTTTCTTCTTTTACATTTCAAATGTTATCCCTTTTCCTAGTTTCTCCTCTGAAACCCCCCTATCCCTTTCCCTCTCCCCCTGCTTACCAACCAAGCCACTCCTGCTTTCTGACCCTGGCAGTACTCTATACTGGGGCATAGAACTTTCAAAGGACCAAGGGCCTCTCCTCCCACTGATGAAAGACTAGGCCATCCTCTGATACATATGCAGCTAGAGCCATGAGTCCTACCATGTGGTTTCTTTGGATGGTGGTTTAGTCCCAGGGAGCTCTGGAGATACTGGTTAGTTCATATTGTTGTTCGTTCTATGGGGTGGCAAACTCCTTCAGCTCTTTGGGTACTTTCTCTAGCTCCTTCATTGGAGACCCTGTGCTTCATCTAATAGATGGCTGTGAGCATCCACTTCTCATAGGCACTGGCAGAGCTTTTCAGGAGAAAGTTATATAAGGTTCCTGTCAGCAAGCTCTTGTTGGAATCCACAAAAGTGTTTATATTTGGTGGTCGTCTATGGGATGGATCCCCAGGTACAGCAGACTGGAGTATCATTCCTTCAGCCTCTGCTTCACACTTTATCTCTGTAACTCCAATACCTTGGTGTGACTCTAACTAAGCAAGAGAAAGATCTGTATGAAAAGAACTTCAAGACTCTGAAGAAAAATTGAAGAAGGACTCAGAAGATGGAAAGGTCTCCCATATTCATGGATTGGCAGGATGAATATAGTAAAAATGACTATCTTGCTGAAAGCAATCTACAGATTCAATTCAATCCCCATTAAAATTCCAACTCAATTCTTCACAGAGTTAGAAAGGGCAACCTGCAAATTCATCTGGAATAACAAAAATCCTAGGATAGCAAAAACTATTCTCAACAATAAAAGAACCTCTGGTGGAATCACCATCCCTGACCTCAAGTTGTACTACAGAGCAATTGTGATTAAAATCTGCATGGTACTGGTACAGTGACAGACAGGTAGATCAATGGAATAGAACTGAAGACCCAGAAATGAACCCACACACCTATGGTCACTTGATCTCTGACAAAAGAACTAAAACCATTTAGTGGAGAAAAGACAGCATTTAAAAAAAAATGCTGCTGGCTCAACTGGCTGTTAGCATGTAGAAGAATGCAAATTGATCCATTCTTATCTCCTTGTAGAAATCTCAAGTCTAAGAGGATCAAGGACTTCCACATAAAACCAGAGACATTAAAATTTATAGAGGAGAAAATGCTAAAGAGCCTCGAACATATGGGCACAGAGGAAATATTCCTGAACAGAACATCAATGGCTTCTACTGTAAGGTCAAGATTAACAAATTGGACTTCATAAAATTTCAAAGCTTCTGTAAGGCAAAGGAAACTGTCGATAAGACCAAAAGGCAGCCAACAGATTGGGAAATGATCTTTACTAATCCTAAATCCTATAGAGGGCTAATGTCCAATATATACAAAGAACTCAAGAAGTTAGATTCCAGAAAACCAAATAACCCTATTAAAAGTGGGGTACAGAGATAAACAAAGAATCCTCAACTGAAGAACACTGAATAGCTGAGAAGCACTTTAAAAAATGGTCAACATCCTTAGTGATCAGGGAAATGCAAATCAAAACAATCCTGAGATTCCACCAGTCAGAATGGCTCAGATCCCGAAAGTTTCCCATACCCCTCCCCCCACCTCTGTTCCCCTACCCACCCACTCCCACTACTTGGCCCAGGCCTTGCCTTGTGCTAGGTCATATGGAGTTTGGAAGACCAAGGAGCCTCTATTCCCACTGATGGCNGATTAGGTCATCTTCTGCTACATATGCAGCCAGAAACACAAACACTTTATTCTAAAGTAATAGTTTTCTTAAAATTGTCTACAATAAACTGCCTGGTGTCAGACTGTAGAAGTTTGAATCAACTCAACTAAGTCAGGCTAAATCAAGTTTTCCATTTTACCTCACACAAATTATTCTGCAGGCTGTGAAGGTTGCAGACCACCCCTGCTACATGTTGTCTGGCAAGAGAGTGAAAAGTAATAACCTCTGTGTTGTAGCTTGTAGAATTCATAGCTATATAAGTCTTCTAATGACTATTCACCGCCAACAGTCTGCATAGTACCTTTTGGTACTAACTTGATGCTTTTATAGCCTATGACCAGGTTGCCTGTGTTTTTAGCAATTGGAAATTACCCTTTAGCTCTGGTCAATAACCAAGAGCAATGATAGATGCCTATGTTGTTTTGGATGTATCTGGGGCTTTCTTAGAAACATACCAAATATTTGGGAAGGAGATTTTTTTAATATTCCATTACTTCTATTAGGAGCATAATCTATGCATGGAGATTATTTCCATTCAAACTTTTCTCTTTTTCGGTTTTAATTTTAACAAGCTTATGACATAGTAAGTTTACATGTGACTTTTTCCTACATCCTTAGTTTGGCTACCTATTTTTCTCCCTGTTCTTCTTTCCTATTTTCACACTATCTCCTTGCTTAGACTTTTATGTAGTTAGTATTTCTACCCCTCACACTTTCATGTCTGATTTGTTCTACTATTCTCTTCCATCTCTCCTTTGATCCCTCCCTATATTTCTAACCTTTTAAGCACTCAGTGTTATACATACTATCACACAGTTTATATAAATAAGAATAGGTGACATTTATCTTCCTTGACCTGTGATAATTTGCTCAGTATAATAATATTTTCCAGATTCATATTTTTCCTATGGATTTCATAACTTCATTTTTCTTTACAATTGAATAAAGTTCCATTGTTTATATATACCACATTTTCATTATCCATTCATCTGTCAATGATCCTCTAGCTGGTTTTCATTTATTAAGGTTCTTAAAACTGTATTAATATAGAATCCTTCATATGGAAGAATAGTTAAACTCTGATTTAATATGCTTGCTTCCTGAAACTATATGGACACTTATCTTTGCTGCTTCTGGGTGAGCTTGCCCTAAAATTAACTCCTGCCTGCCTCTGATAAGCTCTGTATCACAGAGCACTGAATTCTACATGTTGCATTTTAAAGCCCTCTGAAGAAGATATCTTTTCTCTTGTTTGTATAATGAAGGGAACTAGGAGGGGACATGGGAATTGGTTAGAAGAACAATCAGGGTAATTTATTAGGAAAAGTCTCAAGCAGCTTTGCCATCTCTGTTGTTCTTACTTCTATCAGCAATAAAACTTGGCTTTCCCTATTTCCAAATTTATTAGATAATCACAGATCTTGAAAAACAGGAAAATTTCTCCTGTTTTTACTTCTTCTGTCCCAGGGTGGGACTTGATGTTTCTAATTATTGACAATTCTGGATCTGCTTCATCAAACTTAAACATACTAGGTTTTTGGTAATAAAATCCAGCAATTAAATTCTCTATTTTTAGGGCTTTCATTTTTAGAATGGATCCACATTAAAATACTATTTTAATGACCTGTCTCATTTTTAAGTGGATGCTATACCATTTCTAAGCAGACAAACTATAAAATATTCTAAATAGTCATGATTTCTCATCATTAAGATCAATTCCTTGCTACAGGAAGACCAACAGAGTCAACTAATCTGAATACTTGGGGGTTCTCAGAAACTGAATCACCCACCAAAGAGCAAGCAAGCATGGGATGGAGCTAGGAATTCGACATATATGTACCAGATGTGCAGCATGATCTTTAACGCAGGTTTCACAAGAACTGGAGAAGAGGCTGTCCCTGATTCTGTTTCCTGCCTGTGGATCCCATTCTTTTAACTGGTCCTTGTCTTGAATCAGTAGGAGAAAATGCACCTAGTCCTGAAGTGACTTGATGTGCCAAGGTAGGGTGGTACACAAAAGGGCTTTCCCCTTCTCAGAGGAGAACAGGAGGGAGGAATGGGGAAGGATCTGTGTAAGGGAAGACCAGGAGGGAAAAGATCTCCTATTGGGATATACATGAATAAATAAATTAAAGAAAAAAGAAAAAAGGGGTTCCTTGCATCTACTTCATAAAAGAAATATAAGAACATGTAATTTTATAACACAAGTACACAGCATAAAACCAGAATATAGTCCTACTAAGTGATTCTGGGCTCCTGATTTAGCTAGAAGATATTGGAATAAAGATACAAGTGAACAAGTTATGATATGCATACATATAAATTAGATTAAAGGTGTATTGTATAATCTCCTAGACACTTTCTCCTAAATTTTCAATAATGAGTAAATCACATTTATAAGAGTTTCTGTGGTCTCTTCACAACAATAGAAACCATAAGACAGTGTCTTCCTGGCCTTTCTTCCATAATATCCTCAGCTTTAAAGCTTAATCTCTTTAGGTGATATCAGCGCCTACCTTGGAAAAACTGATTACCATCAAATGCTTTCTCATCTTCAGTCAAGTTTGGATTTCCCATAACTATTAATTAATCCCAGTCTTACTTGAATTCAACAAAAATAAGAACAATTTCTTCCTCTTGAAAACTCTTTATGAAAATGAACGTTCACTGAATGGTTTCTTTATTCTAAATATTGTTGGATTCCATACTTCTTATTTACAGGACTGGGATTTCATTTGCACATGTGGATTACTCTGTAAAATTCTGGTTATATCCTAAAGGCTAATTTCTTTTGGCCATGACTACATACTGAATCCATACAACTTAAGAGTGGTGTGATGTGATGAGGTTTTGCTAATAAACATATTAGCAAAAGCATAGTCAGTTCTGATGTTCCTGGACAGAACAGTATGACAAAGGAATTGTGGCATGTAGGAAAGTCCTTTACTTCATGATTGCCTAGGAAGCAGAAAGAAATAGTCAGTAGCCAGGAATAATGTGGCTGCAAAGACCCACCCAAGCGACCTACTTTCATCTAAGTAGAATCTAAAGTGTCCACAATCTCTCAAAATGGCACTGGAATCTGGGAACAAAATATTCAAAAATTTAGCACTAGGACACAAGTGTCATCCAGTCAATAACAAGTATATATCTCTTACTCTCATACATAACCCTTGTGATATTTCTTGCCCCGAGCATCGTTCTCATTGTACATTATAGAAAAGCAGATGTTTAGGCAGCACATATCACATCCTAGGTTTGATCTCCAGCAGCAGGGAGCACAATGGGGCAGGAAGAGATTTCTGGCGTTATGGCTACACTGATATTTCTGTATCTGTCTTCATTGTCTCATCTTATCTCTCATTCTTACCACCAGGCAAGCATAGGTTCCTGCTGTTTTTTCTCCTTCTGCTATAAAACCATGCTCCTCTTGGCAGTTCTAACTGTGTGTTTATTCTGTGACAGGGAAGTGACTGTGTAAATGTTGTCATGAGACTTGGTGTGACAGAGAATGTTCAATATTCAACAACATCTTTTCCTGCTTTTCTTTTTTCTGGGCACCCAGGTTGGCCACATGCAATGGTTTGCTAGAGCTGCATATAAAATCCATTAACTATGTAGTTTAAAGCAACAGAGTATTTTTCTTTCAAAGTTATGGAGGTCAGAAATTTGCTGTCAATGAGTTGAGATTTGTGGTCAGTTCTTGGGGCTTTGAAGGAGTCTCTGATACCTACTTCAATCCTTGTTGTCAGTGATTATTAACAATCAATCTCACGTTCATGACTGGTTGGCCCATCACAATCTCAGTCTGTATCTTTGAATGACTTCCCTCTATGAACTCACATAGCATCCTTTTATAAGTATGTGTTTTACTTGCTGAGGGATGGAATATGGTCCTTATATAACCCATCATAACTTAATGACTGATAACTGAATGATTTTTTTCTATATAAGGTCAAAGTTGCCTAACATTGCTTATTCTGTTAGTCAAGTGTTATGTGATACCACCTGTTTCAATGAGGTAAATATACACCAGTATCTTTTCTTTTACTCTTGGTGATATATATTAATGAAAGAGTGCAAACACCTGATGCAAAGATGCCCTACTTTTCTCTAATGTCCCTGGTGAAGAGTGCTCCTCTGGAGAGCAACACTTTCTTTCTTTAGCCTTTGAAATAAGGAGGACTGAATGCATTTTATATTGTTAAAAACCTTTTTTTTTTCCAAAAGACCTGCCAACCCTTTACTACATATCTGAATTTATTCTTGTTTTACATTTCCTAATTTGTATACATTTATACAATATATATTGTACCTTGTTCAACATTTTAAGTTTCTGGGTCCTTTATGCAAAAGGATGTTTGGTCAGGGGAGTGTATCTTCGTAGCAGAGAACTTTTCCCAGCACATATCATTTCCTTTCTGAGGTTCTGCTGATTACAGAATCTATTCATGTACAAAAGATGTCCATTCCCATGTTATTCCAATGTGAAAGATAAATGCTTAATACATAAGTAATTAATGATAAATAAGCAAATATGTGTTGTTCTTAGGTATGTTGTCTATGAAAGATACAAATGAGCAGGTCCACTGGTTAAGTAGAATGGAAAATCTTTACAATGTTAGTGGTCAGTAAGTTCTATTCAACAGCATGGAGGAATGGGTTTCTCAAGGAAGTGACCCAGAAATATTTTGGATCAGAGCTCAGTGTAACATGTCTAGTGTGGGAGGATGAGGAAGACAGGAATTGTCCTGAGACATGATTTCAACAGGACCCGGTCATAGTGCTCACCGAAGGTTACAAGATTTTCTTTTGCATTTGAGAAACTGGTTTGTATATTTTAAGCAAGGCAGTTATGTGATCTTAGCACGTAGTTTTTAAATCTATCTGATAACTGGTTAGTGGCCACTGGCAGTAATACAGTTTTAATATGCTTGGCCCAGGGAGTGGGACTTTTAGGAAGCATGGCTTTGTTGGAAAGAAGTGTGTCACTGGGGATGGTAAATGAGACCCTTCTCCTAAACACCCGGGAGTCAGTTTTCTCCTGACTGCCTTTGGTTAAAGGTGTAGAACTCTCAGATCTTCCAACCTAATGTCTGCCTGAATGGTGCCATGTTCCCACCTTGATAATAGACTGAACTTTTGAATCTGGAAGTTAACCCCAGGTAATGTTGTCCTTTATAAGAGTTGCAAAACCCTTCCCAAGACACATCTTATAAACAGCTCTAAGGTAGAGTGCAACAGTTGTCAGGCTGTGGTAAACAGCTGTGAATTTTATGGATCAAGCTCATGTGCAAAAATGTCAGAAGAGTATATTGATGGGTGAGAATGACAATGTATTTGCAATTACAATAAAAACAAAATCTAAAATCTACCAATACATTATTTTTATTCTTCTCTCATATGTTACATCTGGCCAGCAGATTCCCCTCCATCTCTCCATAAACTTCTTTCCTTATCACCTGCCTTTTCCACAGTTCTACCCCTCTCACTCCCCTCAGAGAAGACCAGTCTTACTAGGGAGATCAGTTATGGCATAATAAGCTACAATAAGACCAGGCATATGCCATCACATCAAAACTCAACAAGGGAACTCAGTAGGATGAAAAGGGTCCCACAAATAAGCAAAGTGTCAGGGGCAGGTCTTACTCCCACTGTTAGAATTTTCAGAACACCAAGCTACTCAGTAAGAATATATTTGCAGAGGTCCTTGGTTAGACTCCTACAGGCTCCCTGATCTAAGCATGAGTTCTGGTCAGTTGATTTTGTGGCCTCTGTTCTCCTGGAGTATCTCTGAGTCCTCTGGTGCCTCTGATTCTTCCCCTCCCTGCTCCATAGAACTCTTCAAGTTCCACCTATTGTTGGGCTCTGGGACTCTGAATCTGCTCCCATCAGTTTCTGGGAGAAGTCTCTCTGGTCTTTGATGATGATTCTTTTAGGCTCAAGTCCCAGCATACTCTGCAGGCAGGACAACTATAGGTTGAGAGTTTGTTTGTTTGTTTGTTTTTCTGAGTTGTTGTCCTAATCCCTCTACTTCAGGCCTTGCCTGGTAACAGAAGATGGCCAGTTCAGGATCTGTGTCCTGCTTTACTTGGAGTCTTTGTTACGGTTACTGTCATAGAATCCATAGAGTTTCCATGGTATTAGGTACCTTGCCACAAAAAATGACAACCTCTTATTCTAGTAATTTCTCCCATATCGTCTTCCTCCTTCCTCTTACGTTTCATCTCTCCTGTTCCCAACCCCACCTATTTCCTCCTTCCCAATAGATCCTTTCATTTCCCCTTAAGACTTTTTGTTGCTTAGCCTTCCTGGGCCTGTGCACTGCACCATGATTGTTTTATTTTACTTATCAGCTAATATTCCTTTATAAGTGAGTACATAGCTTGTTTGTCTTTTTGGTTCTGTGTTATCATATTCAAGGTGGGTTTTTTTCCTAGTTCTACCAATTTACCTCCAAATTTCATGATGTCATTGATTTTTAACAACTGAATAGTATTCCATTATAGTATAAATAGTATAAATGTACTACCTTTTTTTCCATCCATTCTTCAGTTGAGAGACATCTATGTTGTTTCCAGTTTCTGGCTATTACAAATAAAGCTTCATGAAAAAAGTTGAATAAACATCCTTATGGGATGATGAAACATCTTTTGGGTATATGCTAAAAAGTGGTATAGCTGAGTCTTAGGATCTTGAGGTAGATCAATATCTAGTTTTCTGGAAAAATGACATTGATTTACAAAGTGGCTGTACAAGTTCGCACTCTCTCCAGCAATGTTCCTCACCAGAATGAACTGTCACTTGAGCTTTTAATCTTAGCCATTCTGAGAGATGTAAGATCGAATCTCATAGTCATCTTTATTTGTATTTCTCTGGTATCTAAGGACATTGAACATTTCTCTAAGTGTTCCCTGGCTATTTGATACTCCTCTTCTGAGAATTCTCTGTTTAGATCTGTACCCCATTTTAAAATGGATTATCTAGGGTGCTGGTGTCTAGTTTCTCAAATTCTTTATACATTTTGGATGATAGCCTTCTGCTAAATGTGGAATTGGTGAAGATATTTTCCCACTCTTGTAGCAGGACCAGTGTGGGTTAAAATGGATGGCCTGCATCTGATCCAGGTCTCAGGCCACTGGGCGATACGGGGTTCCAGAAGTTTGTGCATACCCCACAGAGCTGCTGGGCAGATATCAGGCTGTGAGAAGCTCCAAGACACTACTCTGGGGGTGGGGAGGCACAGTCTGAGTTCCCTGTGGAACTGCCTAGAGCAAGCTTGTGGGTCACCAGGCAGTATGGAGGCCAGGGACTTCAGGTTCTAGCTCTTGGACACTGTATATGATGGTTTGTATATTCTTGGACCAGGGAGTGACCCTGTTTGAACGTGTGGCCTTGTTGGAATAGGTATGACCTGGTTGGAGTAGGAGTGTCATTGTGGGTGTGGGCTTAGGACCCTCACCCTAGTTGCCTGGAAGTCAGTCTTCCACTAGCAGCCATTTTGCCAGTGCCATGCTTACCTGAATACTGCCATGCTCCCACCTTGATGATACTGGACAGAACCTCTGAACCTGTAAGCCAGCCCAAATTAAATGTTGGTTTTTTTATAAGTCTTGCCTTGGTCATGATGTCTGTTCACAGAAGTAAAACCATCACTAAGACAGAAGTTGGTACCAGGGACTGGGGTATGGCTGTGATAGACCTGACCATGCTTTTATTTGAAAGAATGTGGGTTTCAGGACTTTGGATTTGGAACACAGTGGAATGCTTTAAATGTGGCTTAATGGGTCAACCTAGTAGGAATATAGAAGACTGTTGCTGGGAGTAATTTGAACTGTCTTGACCTGGCCCAAGAGATTTCAAAGGAGAAGAATTTCAGAATGTGGCATAAAGACTGTTTTTGTGGTATTTTGGTGAAGAAATGTGACTACTTTTTGCCCTTGTCTGAAAAATCTGCCTGAGGCTAAGATGAAGAGACTCAGATTAATTGCATTGACAAAGGAAATTTAAAAAATGTCCAGCAAAGACTTTGTTCTGTTTTTTAAGTCTTATGAAGAGAAGTGTGAACAAGCATAGCAAGCTCAGAAAGGAAAAATATAAAATATATGGTTGGAGTATTAAAGTGGTACCAGGAAGTAAAATGGAGCAAAATCCTGTGTTCTAGGAGATAACAGATTAAGGGAGTGGGACCCTGGGGAAAGATCCTACCCAGCTAAATTTAGATTCAGGCATGGTGGTACACACCTTTAATCCCAGGAGACAGGCATGCTGATCTCCATATTACAGGTCAATCTACAGAGCAAGATCCAGGACAGCCAAGCTTAGTCAGTGAAAGAGTTGGAAAACAGAAAGCCAGTGACAATATAATAGTATAAGCAGGTCATGTTCTAGTTCCTGCAAGCAGCAGAACTCAGCAGCTTCAGCCATGTGTCTCTGGCTCTAGAGTTAAGAATGGAAGGAATTACTGGGACAATTGATGCTGGTTAGCTTGAGCTAAGAAATTAGCAATGATTAAGAAGAGATCAGCATCACTGAGGTGAATTTTTCTGGGAATTGTTTTCTGGGAGTACAAAGAAGCTGTGTTCTAGAGATAGCCAACATTGCACTTCATGCTGTGACTGGACTTGGTAATGTGTAAGAGTCACCCAGGTGGTACTGGTTTTGAAGGCATGAAGGTGTCATGAAGAACAGCTGAGGCTTTACACTGTGAGAGGTCATGCAAGGTTATTGGAAAAGGTGTAACCTCAGCTGTAGTTGATGGCCCAGGACTAAAGTAGTCATGTATCATATTTTTAATATGGTTATTTGGTTCTCTGGAGTCTAAGTTCTTGAGTTCCCTGATTATATTGGATATTAGTCTTTTATCCTGTGTAGTTAATTTTATATCTGGCCACTTTGGTAAAATTGTTAATCAGGTTTACGAACTCTCTGGTGGAATTTTTGGGTTATTTAAGTATACTATCATATCATCTGCAAATGGTGAAATTTTTACTTCTTCCTTTCCAATTTGTATAGCTTTGACAACCATTTGCTGTTATTTGCTCTAGCTACAACTTCAAATACTGTGTTGAATAAATAGGGAGGGGGCTGCCTTGTCTAGTCCCTGATTTTAATGGTATTGCTTCAAGTTTCTCTCCATTTAGTTTCATGTTGGTTAGTGGTTTGCTGCATATTGATTTTATTATGTTTAGGTATGGGCCTTCAATTCCTGATATTTCCAAGACTTTTAAAATGAAGGGATATTGATATTTGTCAAATGATTTTTAGCATTTAATAAAATGATCATGTGGGTTTTTTTTTTTTTTGAGTTAGCTCATATAGTGGATTACAATGATGGAATAATGTATATTGAATATTCCCTGCATCCCTGGAATGAAACCTACTTGATCATGATGAATCGTCATTTTGATATGTTCTTGGATTTGTTTTGCAAGAATTTTATTAAGTATTTTTGCATTGATCTTCATAAGGGAAATTGGTCTGAAGTTCTATTTCTTTGTTTGGTCTTTGTATGGTTTTGGTATTAGCATAACTATGGCTTCATAGAATAAATTGGGTAGTGTTCCTTCTGTTTCTATTTTGTGGAATAGTTTGAAGAGTATTGGTATTAGGTCTTCTTTGAATGTCTGAAAGAATTCTGCTTTAAACGCATCTGGTCCTGGGCTTTTTTTTTTTTTTTTTTTTTTTTTTTTTTTTTCGAGACAGGGTTTCTCTGTGTAGCCCTTGCTGTCCTGTAGGTGGTATATCTGATCCTGATTTATAGTTGGTATTTGGAATCTGTCTAGAGAATTGCTCATTTCATCCTGTTTCTCCATTTTGGTTGAGCATA
>NC_034598.1:4535384-4552485 GCF_900095145.1 Mus pahari | reverse complement strand
ATTCACTCACTTGCACAAACTAGCCACTGAGGGACCCTGGACACAATATGACTCTCTCACCTGCTCTTCAGACAGAGCCCTCACACGTGGCCACCTTTCCTCTGGCGAGGAAGGTGCCAAAATTTCAGGAGCCCGAAACAGGGTCTGTCCCAGAAGTTATGTTGCTTCTGACTGTCCCAAAGCTGTGTAGCTTCTGTTGTCCACACTCTCGACAGTGCAGACTGGAGCCTAGGTGAACCGGAGCAAAGATGGCTCTCCTGCCAGCTCAGGCCTTGAGACCCCTCCTGAGCGGACACCCCTCCTTGTTGGGGGAGGTGCCCGATGACTGGAGCCAGAAATGGGATCTTTCCCAGAAGCTGTGTTGCTTCTGCAGGCTGCCCTCTTCCCGGCAACACACAGGAGCAAAGATGGCTCTCTTACCAGCTCAGGCTGTGAGAACCCTCCTGGGCAGATACCTCTCCTCTGGCAGGATAGGTACCAGATGACTGGAGCTAGATATGGAGTCTGACCCAGCAGCTGTGTCACTTCTGCCGGCTGCCCTCTCCCCGGCCATGCACTGGAGCAAAGATGGCTCTCTTACCAGCTCTCCTTTGGCGGGAAAGTTGCTGGATGTCTGGAGCCAAAAACAGAGTCTGTCCCAGCAGGTGTGTCACTTCTGCAGGTCGCCCTCTCCCCGGCAGTGCAAGGATGCAAAGATCAGTTCTTATCTTCTGTTAACAGTTTCACTGCGTCTCTATTTAGTTTCTCTTTCCATGATCTGACCATTGCTGAGATTGGGGTATTGAAGTCTCCCTCTATTATTGTATGAAGTGCAACATGTGTTTGAGCTTTAGCAAAGTTTCATTTATGAATTTAGTTGCCCTTGTTTTGGGAGCATAGACGTTCAGAACTGAGAGTTCATTTTGGTTGAGTTTTCCTTTGACAAGTATGCAATGTCCTTCTTTATCTTTTTTGACAACTTTTGGTTGAAAGTCAATTTTATTTGATATTAGAATGGCTACTCCATCTTGTTTCTTGGGACCATTTGCTTTGAAAATTGTTTTCAGCCTTTTACTCTGAGGTAGTGTCTGTGTTTATCCCTGAGTTACATGTTCTGTATGGAGCAAAATGTCGAGTCATGTTTATGTGTCCAATCCATTTGTCTATGTCTTTTTATTGAGGAATTGAATACATTGATGTTAAAAGCTTTAAGGAAAAGTGATTATTGCTTCCTGTTATTTGTTGTTAGAGTTGGAATTATGTTTGTGTGGCAATCTTTTTTTGTGTTTGTTGAAAGAAGATTATTTTCTTGCTTTTCTCAGGGTGTAGTTTCCCTCCTTGTGTTTCAGTTTTCCATCCATTATCCTTTGTAGGGCTGTATTTCTGGAAATGTATTATGTAATTTTGTTTTTTGGCATGGATTATCTTGTTTTCTTCATATATAGTAATTGAAAATTTTGCTGGGTAGAGTAGCCTGGGTTGGCACTTGTGTTCTCTTAGGGTCTGTATGACATCTACCCAGGATCTTCTAGTTTTCATAGTCTCTGTTGAGAAATCTGGCATAATTCTGATAGGTCTGCCTTTATATTTTACTTGACCCCTTTCCCTTACTGCTTTTAATATTCTTTGTTTTGTGCATTGGTGTTTTGATTATTAAGTGACAGGAGGAATTTCTTTTCTGTTCCACTCTACTTGGATTTCTGTGGGCTTCTGGTATGTACATGGGAATATCTTTAGATTCAGGATGTTTTCTTCTAAAATTTTGTTGAAGATATTTACTGGCCCTTTAAGTTGGGAATCTTTGCTCTCTTCTATACCTATTATCCTTAGGTTTGGTCTTCTCATTGTGTCCTGGATTTCCGGGATGTTTTGTGTAAGAAGCTTTTAGCTTTTTATGTTTTCTTTGACTATTGTGTCCATGTTTTCTAGGTATCTTCTGCACCTGATATTCTCTCTTCTATCTCTTGTATTCTGTTGGTGATGCTTGCATCTATGACTCCTGATCACTTTCCTAGGTTTTCTAACTCCAGGGTTGGCTCCCTTTGTGATTTCTTTATTGCTTCTAATTCCATTTAGATCCTGGATTGTTTTGTTGAATTCCTTCACCTGTTTGTTTGCATTTTCCTGTAATTAATTAAGGGATTCTACCTGTTTTTCTGTGTTCTCCTGTACTTCTTTTTTTTTCCTAGCATTTTTTCTTAGATATTTTCTTTATTTACATTTCAAATGCTATCCTGATGGTCCCCTATATCCCCACCACCACCCTGCTCCCCTACCCACCCACTCCCATTTCTCGGCCAGAACGTTCCCTTGTACCAGGGCATATAAAGTTTGCAAGACCAAGGAGCCTCCTCTCTTCCCAATGATGGCCGACTAGGCCATCTTCTACTATGTATGCAGCTAGAGACACAAGCTCTGGAGGGTACTGGTTAGTTCATATTGTTGTTCCACCTATAGAGTTGCAGACCCCTTCAGCTCCTTGGGTACTTTCTCTAGATCCTCCATTGGGGTCCCTGTGTTCCATCCAATAGATGACTGTGAACATCCACTTCTGTATTTGCTAGACACTGTATTAAAAGAGTTATTTATATCCTTCTTAAAGCCCTCTATCATCATCATGAAGTGATTTTAGATCCAAATCTTGTTTTTTAGTGGGATGGTATATCCAGGATTTGCTATGGTGGGAGAACTGTGTTTTGATTATGATGCCAAGTAACCTTGGTTTCTGTTCCTTAAGTTCTTAAGCTTGCCTCTATCCATCTGGTTATCTTATGTGCTACATGCCCTCACTAACTGGAGCCTCTCCCTCCTGTGATCCTGACTGTGTCAATACTGCTCAGAGTACATCTGCCTCTGTGATTCTGTGATTTTGTGATCCTGTGATCCTGAGATCCTGGATGTGTCAGAGCTTCTTGGATTCATGCTGCCTCTGGGATTCTGAATTCTTGATGTGACCAAGCTCCTTAGATCCTTTGATCCTATGATCCTGGGCATGTTAGAGCCCTTTAGAGTTGAGCTTCTTCTGGGTGTTGTAGGATTGGGTGCAGAGCTAGATCCCAATGTCTGCTCAGGGGACTGGCTCTGACCAGAAGGGGTAAAGTTGTGTTTTTAAACAAATGTTTTCATTAGTTGAGAAGCACAATATGTTTTTGTTTTAAGATAATCCAAACTAAGTTATATTATAAAAAATTTAGAAATTCCTTCTTAAGAATGATGATTTAAACTATCCCTAAGTACTGCAAATATAATTTTTTCTAATTATTCAAGTTAAGCTTGAGTTATTTAAATTTCCATGTCTATCACACTTATCATTTATTAGTTATTTTGCTAAACACTTTACATATGTTATATTACTTTTATTTTGTCAATATTTCTTGCTATCCTGTAAGATTAGAAATTTTTTAATTATATTTTTAATAAGTATTTCTAAGTGTTTCAATGTCTCTTCTATCCTGCCATCCACCAGAGGGAGTGGAAAGGAAAGGTTAATAGGGCAAAGGAGTATGTGGACCTCTTTAGAAATATTTCTTTGGGGCAAATCTCATCTGAGTTGTCAAGATATCAGCAGTTTAGTTCACTTGAATTAGTATCAGCAGTTTGATCCACTTGCAAACATTCATGAGTAAGCAACTTCAGGTCAATCCAGAAGAAACCCCAAGGCTCTTTCAATTGGCCTGAGTTCACAGAAGTGGCTAGAAGCTGTCAGAACAACACCAGAGTTTTATTGGTGGGTTTTCCTCTATGAATTCATGATAGAGGAAAACCAACAATAGGTCATAAGGTGTACCAATATCACTGAGCATCATCAGTGAAGACTAGCATCAATAATGCCTAACAATGACCAGTACCAATACCATATAGTATCATTCATTGTTCTTTGGGTTATATTTATATCTTTTTTTCAATATTAGATATTGTCTAAAGCATCTGCTTTAACAAAACATATGTCTTTTTCTAGGCTACATCCAGAAAAACACCAAACACCACACACCACATATCTGTTTTTAATAAAACATCTTTGTTTCTTTGTTTGTTTCTTTGTTTCCTCATTTTTTCATTTCTTTCTTCCTTCCTTCTTTCCTTCCTTCCTTCCTTCCTTCCTTCCTCCCTCTCTCTCTCATTCTCTCTCTCTTCTTTGTTCTTTTCTTCTTTATTAGATATTTTCTTTGTTTACATTTCAAATGTTATCCTGTTTCCTGGTTTCCCCTCTGAAAACCCCCTATCCTATCCTCCCTCCCCCTGCTCACCAATCCACCTACTCACTGCCACTACTGATTCATGTTTCCTATACTGACACTGTTGAACTATACTGCTGGTATCCCGAAAAATGGAGATTGTAATTGTCCCAAAGAACTACTTTTAAACAGGTTCACATTCCTATGTTCTGTTTGCCCTCTTTTCTCCCCTAGCTTTGGACAGTGGGCTAGAAGGGGAGAAGAAACATTCGAGAAACCTTATTAAAGTGGGTATTAAAAAACCTAAGCCTACATGTCATTGTTGAGAATTGCTGCCCTAGAACATTCTCTTTGACTTTTGTATAGATTTGCCTAAGTGCAAATGTTTGAAAATTGCTTTTATTTTTCTTTATGACTTATCACAAGGTCATATACTGTCATTTGTTCATGTTGGGAACATATTCCCATTCATTCATTCATTCTGACTTGCATCTTTTTTTTTTTTTTTTTTTTTTNATATACTGTCATTTGTTCATGTTGGGAACATATTCTCATTCATTCTTTCATTCTGACTTTTTTTTTTTTTTTTTTTTTTTTTGCTTATCTCTTTTTCTATCATAATTAAACCTCCTTGGATATAGGACTAAATATTTTTAGTCTAGAATTCTTGTGTTTTCATATATATGTAATAGTACTTGGAAAACAAGAGTTATAAGTATTTGTAAATATTAGAGAAAGTAAATCAATTTGGTTTTAATTAGGACTTTTAAATAGCTGGTCCCTGGTATAGAAATATGTTTCAAATGTATTTACATGTATACATATTTTAGAGTATCTTCAAATGTTCGCTAGTTCAAATTTAGTTGGAAATATAACTGTTGAATGACTGTATTTGCTTTAGCTAGAAACTGGAACCACATATTTTGTAAGATGAATTTTATCATACATAATGGGCAACAGGGGACTATAAGTAGAATCTGTGTCTGACACTGATGCTGTGGTGAATGAAAGTCACAAGGAGTCCTGAAGAGATGATTCTTCCAGAGCCCAGGCATCTTTCTAAAGTAAAAATATTTGTCGACAGAAAAACAATCCATTTCCAGCTAAAATTCCCAAAGCATTCCCAAAGCAATGCTTTAACATTGAGATGAGTCTGCCACAGGCTTTACCTTTACTTAGCAGTCTAAATGGTTATAGGATGCATAGACTGCTTTCCAATGCTTTATAATGAATTGGCATAAACTGATTTTTTGAATAAGCTTATTCTGTGGCTTTTCTTAGTATAAATATAAGAAGTTCATTCTGAAGTGGCAGACTTTTAGTAAGGAAAAAGTACCACCAAATGGTTATATAGACAAAAAAAAGTGAATCATTTTAACAAATGCTCATTTTAACAGATGCTAAATAAATACTAAGTAAATATTCTATTTTTTAACAAAAGGAATATGAATCACCATGCTCCAGCTGCTTATTTCAAAACACATGACACAAGTTTATATCACAGACATTTTCATATACTAAAAATTTAAAACAATGAGAAAAAATATGAACATATGCTAGTTTGAGTATCTTAAATATCTCATCTACTTTGCTATGTGTGTGATGTTCCCACATAACCATGACTGTGTTTGTGTGACAGACTTTAAAGGCAATGAATTTTTTGGTGTTCTGAGGATGAATGTAAATCATGTGAGACTGCTCTTCTTACCAGGAGCAGGGCACTTCCTTTCTGCATGGTGAAAGTTATACTTAGAACTCACTTTTTCTTTAAAAACCTGTTTGTGCAGATTGGGGCAGGGTGAGGTTTGGTGGGGAAAATCTATGAAGAAATACTTAAAAAACTAACTGTTCTTAAAAGTGTACTCTTCCTTAAATATTGTTTTAAGTTTTCTATTCCTAGTCTTTTACAGGATATGAAAGAAGTGAGTGGAAGGATAGTAGAACACATGTGACAAAAAGAGGGGGGATACTGATGCTTTAAGAATTAAGAAGAGATCATGGCTTGGTGCTGGGGAAGAGGGAAGGGTATTACATAGATTAATTAAAATGAAAGATTATGATAAAGTCTTTTGGAAACTCAGTAGTTGATGAGTTAATTTCAAAATGCAGATTAAAATAGAATTCAAAGTGAAATTCTCTGTTTGGATATATATTGTTCTTCTCAGAAGACACAGGTTATTAAATCAAAGTACAGTACAGGGTATGGGAAACCTCCTTAAACATTATTGTTCAGAGAGGCCACAGAGGCCTCCAAAACAACATAGACTATTGCCATAGCCCTTGGTTATCCACCATAACTACATGACAAGACCCAATTACTAAAGAGAGTACACATTTTTCATAGTATGCACTGCTAGAAGGGGACAGGAGTGTTGGCTTAGTGCTTAAGAACACAGGTTGTTATCTCAAATGACCTAGGTTCAATTTCCAAATGGTGGCTCACAACCATCCCTAACCCAGTTCCAGGCAATCTAACATTCTTTACCTCTGAGATTCCAGGTATGCACATGATACACATGGTATGCATACATACATTCAGGCAAAATATACATACTTCTAAAATAAAGAAATCTAAAAATTTAAGAAAGTGAATGTGAGAAGGTGCTTTGTAGGTTCCTGGGTGAGGAATAAATAAACAAACTAAATAAAAAACTTATCAATGATCTCAGTAAGCAATGGTAATATTGGCCTCCTGCCAGGCAAGGTGTGCCAACTGGAACAATAATGTTTCCAGTGTTACAGGGTAATTACCTGCTTTTGATTATACTTGAGGGCTGAACACAGTGGAGAATTTCATGCCTGATACTGTAATTCCAGTGAAAAGTCCTGTACTTCGGAAGCCATAGGTACCACACTGGAACTTGCTATTGATATTTTGCTTAATGATCATACTGCCAACTGGTCTTCTTAATATTTATGTTCATACCTGTATATATGGGCTATTTTCAATCTTGAAGAAAGAACATTCTATTATGCAAGAGATGTCAATAGAGAGAGGAATATCTGGTCAAAGTTCTGAAATACTCATATTACCTGGTCCCACCACCACTACCAAGGTTCATAGAACACGAAGAAGAGGAGGTGGGAAGAATTTTAGAGGTAGAAGGTGAGGAGGGGTGCTTTTAACCATTTTCTGGACATGACATGGATTTTGCAATCCTAACTTCACAACAGATGTTTACCAGTACAGAGCATGCTCAAGATAAAACCAGTGAAATTCTCAACATAGAAGGAATAAATAAAGTCAGTGACTCACAACATACATAAGAACTATTTGCATCGGATACTTTCTGAGAAGGGAGAATCATAGCTTTCTGAGAATGTGCCCACTGCTAGGGGTGCCGTGTTCCAGGGGTAGTCCTTTATTCATGCACTTGTGGTAGCTTTAATATAGTGAGCTATCAAAAACTAAATACATGCAATGTGGAATATGGGAATGTTCTGGTAGGAAGATCTGTGCTGAATTAGAGTTATATATGATTGTATTTTATTCTCTCTGTGTATGAAATGTTGAAAAATAAAGAAAAATTTTAAAAGTGAGTTTTGTGTGTGTGTGTGTGTGTGTGTGTGTGTGTGTGTGTGTGTGTGTGTGTGTGTTTAGTGCTTTCGATCCCCTTAGCATGTCCTCTTTCTGATGCCTCTTCTGCCTTTGTTCTCTCTTGCTTTAAGGTCAGCCAGCTTAGAGAGAGTCTAAGTTTATTGACAATACTTGGCTTCTTACTCTCATAGTTTCTTATCATTTCTAGTGCAGCTAAAGCTAAGCTTCATGAAGAATCTCTCAAAAAAAAAAAACAATTAAAAACAAGGAGAGTTATCTTGTTATGATGTAAGTTTTTGACCAATGGCAGGCAGAAGTTGGCAGATAGATAATGGTTCTCCTATCATGGTTCTGGACAGTGTCTGAAGACACAATCATCCCCAGGTGAACTTAGAGCATGATTTCTCAGCCATAATCAGTGAGTAACATTTGGTACCAAGGAGTGCCTATCTTGAGAGTTCACACAATGGGATCTGTCATCTGTTCCACCTTCATTGACTTTCCCCTTTGATTTTCCTTACTTGAAATTATATACTCTCATTAGTAATTGGAAAATGAAATTTACTTCAGTCTCTATTTTCTGGGAACTTTGAATTACTATACACATTAGAATATGGCAGTGAGAACAAGAGAGATTGAGATGATATGATATAAGGGTGTAGAAAAGGCAACCTTTTTTTTCTAGGTATAGGTTGCTAGGTAAGTCAGAAAAATAATGAGGAAAACTTGGGGTTTTATATTTAATTTCAAAATATAACTATAGTTAGACAAATGGGACAGGGTAAGTTCGAATAAGAAATGAAAGCATGAAATAACCTTTACAGATTTATTCATAGTGGTAATAGAAGGGTGATTCTAAAGGACAGAGAAGAGACGAGGGCAAGAAGTCAGTTAATGGGAGGTGATGAGAGGTGAAGATAATCAAAGATTACCACACATGATCTTAGGCTGATAGCAACCTGGAGCCTCACAAAGGGGACAGAAAGGGAGGAAGAACTGTGTTTGGAAAGGGTTTCTCATTTTGTCATGTGTGAAAATCTCCCACAGGTGACCTGGTCTAATTTTGATATTCCAGTTCAGTAGCTCTGAGGAAGAAACTCATGGCTTCCTTCCTACTAAACTACCAGAAGCTTCTGCTCTTTATTTCAGCCACCACACCAGGTAGCACTGGCCCTGCTAATGAAGAAAGCTTGTTTTCTGTAGGTCAGCTTTGGAGGCAGACCAGACTGTGTGCTTAGTCCTCCTTTAAATGCATTCTTGGTGCTTTTGGAAACCCAGAGGTTAAAATATTTATCTGAAGCAATTTATAAAACACCTAAGTTGTTATCAGCTCTGTGGCTGATATTGACACGAATTTTCAGATAACCCAAGATTAACTTTTTTAATAAACTCGCCACTGATCTACTTTCTGCTGAGATCACATTCTTGCTGTGACAGAATATGGAAGAGAAAATCTTGTCCTAGAACCATTGAGATGCACCTGAGAAAAATAAATAATATAATCAGAAAGAAATGAGGATCCTAAAATAAGGAACATTAAAATAAGTGAGAGTAAATAAAATTATGATCAGTCCTGTGGCTCAGAGGATAAAGAGCTTTGGTGACAAGCATGAAAATCTGAGTTCACACCTAAAACAACATCCAGATGAAAACACAAAACCAACCATGCAAGTAATCCTCTAACTTTCTTCATCCATTCCCCATAATCATCATCATAACATCATCATCATCATCATCATCATCATCATCATCATCATCATCATTATCATCATTTTCTCTCTCTCTCTCTCTCTCTCTCTCTCTCTCACACACACACACACACACTCTCACACACACACATACATACACACACACACAGAGAAAGAAAGAGAGAGAGAGAGAGAACATTTCATCTTTATTTGAAGTACTACAGGTAAGCAAATATGATAATTACTTAAAATATGTTTTCTTAAATTTGGAAAACATTAAGATGAGTTTCAAGGTGACAGGGGAATGATATGTCTCTATTTGGATATTTTCACAAGTCCCAGAAGACTTGAATTCAGCTGTGAGAATTCCATGTTGAACTAAAAGTTGACATGGAGTCCTAAAAGCCATGTTTGCTACAGACAAGTGGCCTTACATAAAGCCTTGTTGTAGGTAGTAATCATTCCCTTGCCCCATAGATTTGCATGGAATTAACTGGGCTTTTCTGTGTTACATACTAAAGTAAAAAGGGAAGTGAACTGACAGCTTTATAGGTGAGAATGGATTGAGTGTTTTTCTGCTGATCTAAATTCAGATTAAATAGGCTTTTGCCTTTGGGGTACCACCTGTTAACTCATGTCCATAAAGAACATCATTAGAGCTTCTCTATCAGAATGTGAACTAGTGAGAATGTAACTGGATGCCTATATAGAATGAAGTCATCTGTCTTGTTGTTGCTGAGAATTCTTCAGCAGATACTTTTAGCAGCATAAATCATGGCCATTATTGTGGTGCTAGGGTATTCTCACACAGAAATGGCACACCTGTCTGGTAAAAGATGATTATTGATACTCTGTATATATTAATTAAT
The DNA here is from genome assembly GCF_900095145.1 of Mus pahari. Taxonomy (NCBI): domain Eukaryota; kingdom Metazoa; phylum Chordata; class Mammalia; order Rodentia; family Muridae; genus Mus; species Mus pahari. The sequence continues at coordinate 4,542,236 of NC_034598.1, read as the reverse complement.
GCTGGAAATTAATATGGTAACAGTTATTCCTTGACAAGTTAGTTCCCCAAGAAAACACATGCAGAAACTTTTTAATCTTTTAAAGCTTAGGTCTTAGCTAGGCAGACTCCCAACCAGCTTATCTAGGTTAGCTTGACCATACAGACCAATCCAGGCAGGTGGCTTGCTATATCTTCCCGGTCTGAAATCATGGCTCTCCTCTCTTTCTTATGGTGAAAAAGCCTTTCTTTTTCTTCTTTCCATAGTTTCTTGCTCCCTCCCAGGAAGTCCAACCTATCTCTCTCTACTGCTTAATCACAGGCTTCAGCATTTTATTGGCCAATTAACTTGGGGAACAAGGTTCAGACAACAAAAGCTGGTGTATTTGAGGATTTGCTCTTACAACAACCATATCTAGGGGTACAGAATACATTTGAAATCATAGCAGTACCAGACCAACCCTAACATTCCCTCTATGCTTATTTAGGGTGCATATAGAAAAGGAAAGATATTAAAAACAAGTTTCAAGATAGAAAATAACAATCATAAATGGTCTATGGTTTTCATGTCTTGTCAATGTTTTCCAACATGAGGTCTGAATCTTACAGACAATGATACAATATAAAAAAATGTGGAGCCCATTTTTCATAGTTGCAAAAGGAATAAATGTTACATTCTACTATATCTATAATGTTACTTATTATTTTAAAATTTATCTTTATTTGTAATTCATTTTTACACTGCATATTCCATTCCCCACCCCTCCCAATCTACCCTCCAACTGCTCTACATCCCACACCTCCTCCCCAACCCACCCTGTCCCCACGTGGATGCTCCCAACCCCCACCCTTCCAAACCTCTAAAGTCCCTGGGGTCTCCAATCTCCTGAGAGTTAGGTGCATCATCTTTGAATGAACATAGACATGGAAGTCCTCTACTGTACATGTCTTGGTAGTCTCATATCAGCTTGTGTATGCTGTCTGTTTGATAGTCCCTTGTTTGAAAGATCTTGGGGGTCCAGATTAATTAAGACTGCTGGTCCTCCTGCACAATCTTCCTTCTCCTCAGCTTCTTTCAACCTTCCCTAATTCAAAAACAGGGGTCAGCTGCTTCTGTCAAGTGATTGGGTGCAAATAACTGCATCTGACTCTTCAGCTGCTTGTTGAATCTTTCAGAGGGCAGTCATGATAGATTCCTTTTTATTAACATCCCATAGCCTCAGTAATAGTGTCAGGCCTTGGGACCTCCCCTTGAACTGGATCCCGCTTTAGGTTTGTCACTGGACCTTCTGTTCCTCAGGCTCCTCCCCATTTCCATCCCTGTAATTCATGTATGTCCTTTGGGGTCTGAGTTACCTCTCTCAGGATGATATTTTCTAGTTGCATCCATTTGCCTAACACCCAGAATGAAGGGGTCTAGAGAACCCTAAAGACACAGTCAAAGAGAAGAACATTTGTTGGCATGTTGTAAAAGGCTTTCGTGGGGAGCCCTTCCCATTCCAGTCTTGAGAAGGTGGCACCCAAAAACCATGAATAATCCATCTTGATGTAAAAACACAAGGCGGAGCTCCGGGCCAATGTGTACCTCATGCAGTAGGTAGAGGCACCGACTACGTGGCCTGAAAGCTAGGGGTTTTTATAGGGGGAGGGGTCAGGGCTAGCAAGAATTGGCGTGGTTACCCGTGATTGGCTCATTTAAACATCAGCAGAATGACCACACATTTGTAGAATGGTATGTGCAAAGGCAGGAGTGTTAGGAGACCTGAGGGGCGGTTCAGTGGAACATCTGGTTACTGTGTAATGGTGGGCCTGCTCCGACTTGCCCGGGCCTGCTAGGTTCCCAGCCTCAGCCTTCTAAGCTCACAAAACAACTCTCTGGACATAAGTTACATGAATCCCAGGACTTAAATTTCATTTTAAATTTCATTTTAAATTTCATTTCCCTTCAATCCCCTCTTTTCCTCTACTAAATAATTCTAATCTTAGAATTAGAATATCAGTTTTGCCTCTAACAAAAGCAACTAATTAATTAAGCAGGGTCCAAAAGTTAAGAGCAAAAGCAGAATTACCAGTGGCCCAGTGATGGCCAACAAAATTGGTCAGCCAGGGGAAGCCTTCTTAACATGAGACACATGAACCCAGGTTGGGATTCCTTTTACTTTTATGGCAGTGGGTGTTGTCAGCAGCACCATGTAGGGTCTTTTTCACCTTGGCTCCTAGGTTCCCCACTCAATGTCTCCTCACCAGGACAGTGTCTCTTACTTTAAACTGATGTGGCACCTGTGTGTCACCAGCAACATAGGTTTCTTTTAACTGTTCCCAGACCTCCTTTTATACAATTTTAAGAGCCTGTCACATAGATAGGCAGAAGAGCCCCATACATTAATTTAAAGGGTGTTAGACCAGAGGCTCCCGGGGTATTCCGGGCCCTGAATAAGGCATAAGGGAGAAGGGCTGTCCAATCTTTTCTGCCAGTTTCTAAAGCTAATTTGGTTAGGGCATTTTTTTAGCGTTCTATTCATTTTCTCTACCTGACCTGAACTCTGGGATCGGTATGCACAATGTAATTTCCAATTTATCCCCAGCTGTCTGGCCAATCCCTGACTTACCTGGGCGATGAAGGCCAGCCCATCATCCAAACCGATTACCTTGGGTATCCCAAACCTAGGAAGAATTTCTTCGAGTATCTTTTTGGCCACCACATTAGCTCTCTCTCTTGGTGGGGAAAACCTCAACCCACCCTGAAAAAGTGTCTATAAAGACTAAAAGATATTTATTTCTGTAAGGGGCTGGTTTTACCTCAATGAAGTCGGTTTCCCAGTAGGTCCCAGGTATGTCTCCACGCAAGCACCTTCCCTCATGGAGCCTGCTGGACCCAGTGTTGGTGAGCACACAGGCTCAGTAGTTTTTCACTAGATCCTCTACAGCTTTCTGTATTCCGGGAATATGATAAGGGGACCTACTGACCAGTTTTATTATCTTTTTGGATCCTAAGTGATTGAGGCGGTGTATGTCAGCCAGGTATTCCAGCCCCTCTTTTCCTCTGTGAGGATTTTTTTCTCCATATCTTCCTTAACTAGCTGGGATGCGGTTGGTCCCAGGGTTGCGTCTTTGGCCACTTGGTCTGCCATTTGGTTCCCTCTTTCTATTGGTCTGGTCCCCCTTTGATGTGCTGGGCAATGGATGATCACCCTGCGAGGCAGGTGGATGACTTCTAACAAGCTGAGGATCTCTTTTTTATTTTTAATGTCCTTTATGGCGGAACTCAAGAGTCCACGCTGTCTGTAGATTGCCCCATGGACGTGGGCCATAGCGAAGGCATATTGGCTATCTGTCTAAATGTTAATGGCTGTTTCATCTGCAAGCCTTAAAGCCTGGGTTAGAGAGATGAGCTCTGCTCTCTGTGCTGATGTCCCCTCAGGCAGACTGCTGGCCCAAATGACGGACTTCCCATCTACTACCACTGTCCCTGCTCTGCACTTACCTTCCACCACGAAGCTGCTTCCATTGGTGAACCAGGTCACTGCTCCTGGCCACGGTTGGTCTGTGAGGTCTGGGCGAATTCCACTTTCTTCTGCCAGTACCTCCTCACATTTGTGTACAGGGGTTTCACCGGCTTCAGGCAGTAAGGTAGCAGGGTTGAGGATGGGAGAGGGAATGAAGGTCACTCGTTCCATCAGCAGCAAACTCTGATAGTGAGTCAGTTGGGTGTTGGTCATCAGGGGGCTGCCTGATAATACTCTCGAGTGAGTGTGGGGCCACCACGGTGATGCTCTGCCCCATTGTCAGCTTATCAGCATCTTTTACCAACAAAGCTGTAGCTGCTATCACTTGTTGGCAGGGAGGCTACCCACTAGCCACAGAGTCCAGTTTTTTTTTTTATAGGTAAGCTACTGGGCACTTCCAGAGCCCTAAAGCTTGAGTGAGGACCCTCCTAGCTACCCTGTTCCTTTTGTCAATGTATAGGGTGAAAGGCTTGTCCAGGTCTGGCAGTGCTAGTGCAGGGGCCTGCAGCAGGACCTTTTTTAGGGTCTCAAAAGCTGATTGATGTTCCTGGGTCCAGGTGAATTACCCTTTTACTTTGGTTAGGTGGTAGTGGCAAATTCCAGGACCCAAAGTCTACAGAATCCCGCCATCCCTAAGAATTCTTTTACCTGGCGAGGGGTGGTCAGGGCCAGGTTCTGCATCACTGTCCGCTTCCTGGCTTCTGTGGGCCATCATTGTCCCTTCTTCAGGATGGTCACTTCTGTCCAGCATGACTGTGCCTTTTTAGCCGAAATCTGATACCCCAACTCACCCAACTCAACCAGGATGTTCTGAGTCCCAAGTTTGCACTCCTCATGTGTTTTCCATGGGTACGATTTTTGCCCTGTAGCCCCATTCACCAATGTTTTCTCATTCTTTTTTACTTTACCTAATGGTGTTCGAAGCACTGAAAATTCTGCGCCTGTGTCGAACAGGAAGTCTACGGGGGTCCCCTCCACTTTTAATGTTACCCTAGGCTTGGGGAGGTGGGGCAAGCCCTGTCTCCAGTAGTCTTCATACTCTTCGAGAGACAGCACCTTTACCCCCTGTTTCAATATAGGGCATTCATAGGCCCAGTGGTCAGTATCCTTGCAGTATGCACATTGGTCTCTTTCTAGGCATGGTCTGTCTCCTCGGGGTCTCCTTGGCCCTTGCCATTTTCTGTCTCCCAGATCCCCTAACTGTCTAGCCCTACCTCCTTTGTTTCTATCTACTGCTGTGGCCAGAACCCAAGCCAGAGCCTCTTCCTGTCTTCTGTCCCTCCTGTTCTCATCTTTTCTCTCTCTCTCTTTTCTCTTTCCAGCTTTTTATCCTGTCTTTCTCTTGTGATACACTTTCTCAGTTTTCTTAACCACGTCTCTTACAGTATAATCCTGTAATCCCTCAATCCGCTGCAATTTTCTCCTAATGTCCAGGGCCGACTGATCACTGTGACCCGCTGACCCTCAGACATAGGGTCAAATGGGGTGTATCTCCTGTACGCCTCCGTGAGCCTCTCCAAAAAGACCGAGGGGGATCAGTTGTCCCCTGCATAACTTCTCTTACCTTAGCCAAATTTGTAGTCTGTGGACAGCACTTCTCAGCCCCACGACTAGAACCCTGTGGTAGTTGGACAGCTGCTCCCTACCTTGTGCCACGTTGTAGTCCCATTGAGGGTGGATTAGAGGGAATCCTTCATCTATTTCAGCCAATGTCTGGACAGGGTGTCCAGCACCATCCTGGACATTTTCCCAGGCTTTTTGGAGGTCTCTCTCTCTCTCTCCTCAGTGGTAAACAGGGTCTGCAAAAGCTGCTGACAATTATCCCAAGTCGGCTGATGTGAATACATCAGTGATTTGACCAGGCCTGTCAGTCCTGCGGGGTTCTCTGAAAAAGGAGGGTGATTAACTTTAAATTGTTCTTGTCGGCCAGGGAGCTCCAACAGAACAGCCCTGAGGGGAAGTGCTATGGTTTGATTGGCTGGCTCCTCAGGAGTGGCTTCCCGCCGGCTCCTTGTTTTGCTGAGGGGCCTCCTGCCTTTTAATTATTTTTAATAAGGCCTCACATAACTGGGGTAGTAAATAGTCATCTCATCCTCGGATGAGTGGGCGTTAACCAGCCTTCCGTTCAGCGAGGCCAAATCAAATCCATGATAACAAATTTGGAAAGGTCTGGATGCCAAGGAATACATCTGCTGTTCTATAAACCAGTAATTCTATTAAAAATAAAAGGCCCCAAAGTTATTAATCTGGAGCTCCAACTTAAGTTTATGTAACTGTTGAATTCATTTTTTACTACACCTAATTTATTTATATAAAAGCAACATTTTTCTTGCAGAGTCAGGTGCCACCGTTTTTAGCAGTCAGCAAATCAAGTGCTCTATATGACCAATATAAACAAGAATTTTTGCAACCAATTTGTGTCTAAAGATGAGATCTTTGCCAATTAACATCTCCTGGAAGCTTTTGAAAATGAAAAATTTTGAAGCAAATCAATTCTCCACTCTTAAATTTTCTATACCACTACTTTCTAGTATAACTAAAACCCTAAATATTATAAACACATTGCCTCTGAAACTTTTGGAGCAACACTACTTCTCAAAACTTTAGAGTTCATTGTGAGAGCAAATATTTGAAGCAAACTCTTTTTAGAGGCATTGACTGACAAACACTTTTTACTCTGAAAGATTCAAACTCTTAACTTCTTATGTTGAACCAGAGACAATAAAACTTTTTTACATAATGTAAGGCTATATTATTTTAGCCATACCTAAAGGCAAAATTTTCCAGTGANCACAAACTCACTAGAAGTAAACACTTTAAAATTATCAGTATGTAAAGAAAAAAAATCCAAACTTTTTAATCTATATAATTTTAGTATTGCGAAAAATTGCTTGTACAGTAATCCCCTACAAGGCAGTAACCCTAGCCAAACTGTATGAGAGTCCAATTTTTAAACAATTTGTTACCTTAAAAATCAATACCAGAAACATCACTTTAACGTTATGAAGTTTGGCAAATTTTCTCAATTTGAAGTATCCTAGAGGTCTAGTTTTCTGAGCTGTGTTTTGCCATGTTTTATTATTAGAAATGACTCTAATCCTGAGTTATTAATTTAAAGCTAACTTTTTGTAACTGATGTTACACCCTTTTAATCATATACACCTTTTAGACTAATTAAAGAATTTTACCTTTTTTTCACTATAATTTTAAGATAAAAAGCTCTTCATCATTTGCTGAACCCAACTGTAGAGAATTTTCTAGGAGAAAACCAACTACAAGCCTTTTTTCTTAGAACTAAGAAGCTACAGACTCTCCTAAAAAAAAAAAAAAAAAAAAAAAAAAAAAAAAAAAAAAAAAAAAAAAAAAAA
>NC_034598.1:4522511-4535103 GCF_900095145.1 Mus pahari | reverse complement strand
TTTCTGTATGAAAACAGTCACCAGGTTTTTAACGTCCAGGGTCCTCCAGCCACCCTAGACACTGGTGTACCATCCTCTCCTGGATCACCTCACAGACATGCTTTATCCAGTCCTGCTTGTTCTCGGTACTGGATGCCTTAAGAGTCAAACTTGGGGGTAGTTTCAGTCTGTCTCATCATCTTAGTCACATGCAGGGAGAAAACCAAACACACACATACACTCACAAAGACTATGAAAACCGAAAACCAGGGACTTGTCTCCTGGTGAACTTTAGGAAAACCTGTAAAGACTTGTTAGCCTCGCAGGATTTTCTGAAAGAAATGAGGGTGGTTAGTTTAAAACTACCAGTACTGAAAGGATTAAAAATTGGTTGGTTGCACTCTCTGGCCGCTGCACACATGAGCATGGGCACTCTGGAAGTAACACAGCAGAAAACCTGCCTGCTTGGAGCAACCTTCCTCCATGCCGAGCCCGTGCTTCCTTGCTGCCAGCCCCCATCAGCCCTTAGCTGGGTGCCCACTTCCCCTTTCACCCCTGGCACGTTTGCCAGCCCCAAGCACGGCTGAACAGCTCTGCTCCCCTTCAGCCTCTGCTCCCCTTCTGCCAGGTGCTCACTTGCTGGCTGCCCGCCAGCTCCTCCTCGCAGCAGCCCTCCTGGTCCTGCCTCAGAGGAGGCGGCTTCCACAGTGGATTAGGCTATCTGCCTGTTCTGCCCGCCTGTTCAGCAGCCAAACATACTCCTCTAAAACCATTTAGAAACACAGTCTGTCCCAAGACAAAGATCAGTAAAGACAAGAACAAAACAAAAACAACAGACAAGTGGGTTTCCATGTCCACTCTTTTTCCTGGTGGGGCGAGATTCCATGTTCGCCCCTTTTCACCCTCAGAACATCTCTCAGCCTTGGGGGTCTTAAGAGTGTCCACCCTCACAAGCTGCCAGGTCCTCATGGCTCCAAATAGCAGCTGCTAGAACACTGACCACTGGATCCGGTAACCCAAGACACTGACACACACAGAAGCTCAGTGGCGCCACTCTCAAACATACAACATGAACATGTAAGACTTAGACCTCAGACAACATATAAGACTCTCACAAGCATACCTACAAGAGGACTCATTTTGGGGTTCCTGGGCATCATGAAAATCTCGGTGGAACCTCCAAATGAAAGACTTTCGTGGGAAGTCCTCCCCACACCAGTCTTGAGAAGGTGGCACCCCAAAACCACGAATAATCCATCTTGATGTAAAAACACAAGGTAGTTTATTGGCGGAGCTCTGGGCCGATGTGTACCTCATGCAGGAGGTAGAGGCACCGACTACGTGGCCTGAAAGCTAGGGGTTTTTATAGGGGGAGGGGGAGGGGGGTAGCAAGAATTGGCGTGGTTACCTGTGATTGGCTCATTTAAACATCAGCAGAATGACCACACATTTGCAGAATGGTATGTGCAAAGGCAGGAGTGTTAGGAGACCTGAGGGACGGTTCAGTGGAACATCTGGTTACTGTGTAATGGTGGGCCTGCTCAGACTTGCCCAGGCCTGCTAGGTTCCCAGCCTCAGGCTTCTAAGCTCACAAAACATCTCTATGGACATAAGTTACATGAATCACAGGCCTTAAATTTCATTTTAAATTTCAGTTCCCTTCAGTTGGTGTGTGAAAACTAAATTCAACACAGTCTGAAAAGACAGATAAGACATAATAGTTCCAGAGATCACAGATATTTTTAATAGCTGACCAGAAACATAAACTAGCCATGATTAATGTGGTAGAGACTGTTGAGAGAAAGATAAACAGACAAGCAAGAACACAGTTATAATGTCAATAGATTAAAAATCCCAAAATAGGATTAGAAAAAGAAATTATGATCATTAAACACCAAAAACAGCTAAGGAGAACAAGACAAAACTAGAATTTTTAAAAATTTTGCCATTGAGATAGAAATGACGAATACCTCTGAGGGCTCATAGGGAGACCAGAGACAATTTGGAAAACAGCTGGAGAACATGTTAATAGAAACTCCAAACTTAAAATGTGCAGCAAATGAGGAAAACTAAGAATACAGAAACTGTGGGACAACTATAAAAGGGAATTATAGAGGGAGAAGAAACACAGAAAGGATCTGAAAACATCTTCGAGTAATAATAAGGGAAATATTCTAAAAGTAAAAGTCACAACCTCAAATTCCCTGCCTAGCACTGTGTGCCTTCTTTAGACAATTAAAAACAAAAAGTAAATCTTGAATGAGTGCTAAATCCACTCCAGTGAAGTTTGCTTGACAGGTTTAGAAACCTGGAAGCAGTCCTGAGGCAAAGAGTTTCATGGAAACTTAGCCTCCTGGAACATTGTCATTCCCATAGCACATACACTCAAAACCTGTCACCATGTTAGTCTGGTGTATAGATCTGTGTGCTCTCTTCCAATATTATTTTATTATAAATGCCTTTAAGGATTGATATTGACATATAGCTAAGCCTTTGCCAGTGTTCCAATGTCCTAGAAAGTCCTTTAAGCCGAGCCTGAGTTTGGAATGCAGTAAAAATGTTACCAGTTCAGTAACATTCGAATTTACTTTAGTAGAGACAGTGAAACTAATTGACATTACAATTTACTTGAATAGAGCTAGAAAAGTTCAGGGCTAGTCTACATAGTAATTACTTAGGACAATAGCCAAGTCACACCCAAACACAGGAATATACAATGGCCTAGGAAATAGGTGTGTTGTAGTATTATTCATGAAAGGGTTAGTAGAAAAGAATACCCCTTGTGCAGGTTTTTCACTAGGCCCAGAGGAATAGCATAATCAGATATTTACTAAAGGACTCCTGGTGGTGTGTTTAACTATAGGCTAGCATTGTATCAGAGCATTCACCTGGCTAATGTGTTAGCTGATCTTAATTAAGCATTGTTCCTATTCTTAGTTGTAAACATGGCCTGGCTCCTGCCATATTTTTATGTATGCATTTTCTTTGTTTTGTGTTAAGAGCCAATGTATTCACCTAGTCTTCTTCTTCTTCTTTTTTTTTTTTTTTTTCCTGTATTATAAGTCTGGTGCTCACTTTGAGAATACACATCCAGATACAACACTCCCTTGTGTTGAGTCTGTCACCCTCTTCTAGCCAATTCCATGCCCACCTGTCTGAAACCCTAATTTCCCACATATTGAAGGGGGCCACCTGGTGCCAGTCCGTGGCAAATGAGACCAGGATTCATATAATCAAGAAAAGAGTCGAAAGCAAGAATTAAAATTCTAGAAGAAAATTATCACTAACTCAAAATCTTATGCCCAGAGAAATCTCATGAGTACAGTAGCACTGAAGACATTTTCAGCCAAACAAACATTGAGCTCAAGAAGCCAAATACAGAAAGAATAATTAATAGACCCTACATATCTTTCATCCTCCAAGGCAAGGTGTCTTAATTTGTCTTCCTTTTCTATGATAAAACACCATGACAAAAAGCATCTTATGTGTGAGAGGATGTATTTTTCTCATACTTGGACACCATAGTCCATCACTGAAGGACGTCAGGGCAACAACTCAAGGTAGAAAACTGAAGGCAGGACTGTTGCTCAGGCTATAGACAAGTGCTGCTTACTGGCTTGCTCCTCGTGGATGTGCAGCCTGCTCTCTCTCTCTCTCTCTCTCTCTCTCTCTCTCTCTCTCTCTCTCTCTCTCTCTCATTTTTTCTACTGTTCAGTTTTTACCCCCTCCTGTTCTGCTCTCCCACATTTCTACATCCTATTCCTTCTACTCCCTGTCTCCAAGAGGATCTCCCCTCATTCACCTNGCTATAGACAAGTGCTGCTTACTGGCTTGCTCCTAGTCTATTTTCTTTCCTCTCTCTCTCTCTCTCTCTCTCTCTCTCTCTCTCTCTCTCTCTCTCTCTCCCTTTAATTTTTTTTACAGTTCAGTTTTTACCCCCTCCTGTTCTGCTCTCCCACATTTCTACATCCTATTCCTTCTACTCCCTGTCTCCAAGAGGATCTCCCCTCATTCACCTAAACCCCTACCAGGCCTCCCCACTCCCTGGGGGTCTCAAGTCTTTGAAAGATTAGGTTCTTCTCTCACTGAGGTCATACCAGGCAGTCCTCTGTTGTGTATGTGTCAGGCCTTGGACCAGCTCCTGCACGCTGCCTGATTGGTGGCTCAGTGTCTGAGCGTACAGTTCCAGGTTAGTTGAAACTGCTAGTTTTCCTATAGGGTCGCCCTCTTTCTCTCTTACATTATTTCTCCCTACTCTTCCACATAAGTATGAAGGCCCACTATACCAGAGGTAGAACCTCTCACAGTGTACTAGGCTTAATCATACCAATCAGTCATGAAAATCCTCTACAAGTTTGCACACAGAACAATATGGTGAGAACATTTTTCAGTTGAGATTTCCTCCTTTCAAATGGCTCCAATTGTGTCAAGTTAACTTAAAACTAGCTTCCACACAGCCTTGAAGCATCTACATCTTTGATGATGCTTGCTTAGGAAGTGTTTTTCCATAAGAGAACATTGTTTTTCCATAAGAGCACATTGTTTGAAGCCGGAAATACCAGCATACCACCATCATATTGACCACTATACTATATTTCCTCACTATATATTATAATGACCACTAGAGAGTTATTTAAAATTAAACTCTTTACTTTATTATTCATTATTTCACTTAATTAACATAAAAATAATCAGTCCATTTTCACACATGTATGTAATTATAATTACTTGATCCACTTCCTTTATTTACAGTTCTTTTTTCCTCTTTCAGAGTCTACTACTTTCCTACCTCTCTGCCAAATAATTTTCATGTCCTGAGTATGTGAGTATGCATCTCTGCACATGGGAGTGCTTAGGTGTCTGTATGTGTGAGTGTGTGTACCTGCATGTCTGTATGTATATGTATGTGTCTGTGTGTGAGAATGTATGTCTGTGAGTTTCTGTGAATGTACGAGTACATATGTCTGTGTGTGTGTATGTGTGTGTTTATATATGTCTGTCTCTCTGTGTGTCTGTATATGTCTGTGTCTGTGTGTGTCTGTATTGTGAACATGTGTGTGTGTGAAAGTGTATCTCTCTGTGTGTATTTGTATGTATCTATCTGTGTCTCTGTGTATGAGACTGTGTGGGTATGTGTGTCTGAGTATGTGTGTGCGTGTCTGCACCTGTATGTGTGACATAGAGTATGTGTCTCTCTGCGTGTATATATGTGGTGTGAATGTGGAATGTGTGTGTGTGTGTGTGTGTGTGTGTGTGTGTGTGTAGTATGTGTGTGTTGCTGAAAATTGAATCCAACACAAGCCATTTTTTTTCCTACAGTCTGAGAAGTAATTTAATGTTTTATCGTAGAACTTTGCCTTTGTCTCTAGCTTCTGAGCACAGGAGGTGATTTATTTATTAGTGGTTCCTCTACTTCATCCTCCCTAAAGACCTCCCTGCCTGTGGACTGTACCCTGTGCAGCTGCTCTTACCTCAGGTACTTTGCATATGCATTTGCACCTGTTTGGGGTATACCTTCCTGACATCTTCCTCTCAGTTACTACTGCTCAATATTCCTATCCAAGCCCAGGTGTTACTCAAATTCCTTATGACTTTCGTCTTGTTCCTCCCATGATAGCACTTATCATAATTGTACCCCTATCAGAGTTGTGCAATTCATTTTAATTACAACTCCACAAAACCAAAGATAGAATCTAACTCTTTTCATTATTTATTTCTTTGGCTCAGGACTAGAAACATAGCTGATATTGCTAAATAATATTTGAAGCAGTAATAAATAATTTTTAAATGAAACAACATATATACTTTAAAATGTGTTTTCATCTGTTACAAAACCAACAAACAAGCATCAGAAGGATTTTAGTTGTGTTCATTTTTAATCATACCTTAGATAAATGTCTTCCAATGTGGTGACATGTCACTCAAAGTTCTGATTCTGATAACTTTCTTAACTACTGCTTGAAAGTCTGAGCAGGGAAATCTTAATTGTGGCTAAAGCTCAGCTCTATTAGGTTGAAACTTCTGTGACTAGAGGGAATTTTGATTTCCGGGAACTGTACTCAACTTAGACTAAAGTGGAGTTCTCTAATTCACAAGCTAATTGCTAACTTTAAACTTTTATATCTTAGCAAATATCCACTTTCCGAGTAACCTTGTTTTATGTTCTATTTATATCTCATCATCATTACTGTCATTACTATCATTACCATTATCACTATCACCATTACCATATCTTACAGTTAAGTTGGTGCAGGCACCTACTGAATGCTTCTATGTGCTTTCTGGAATCTAGTTCTTAAGGAGTAGAAAGGAGAGGAGTCCCACCCACTTCATGGTTGGCCAACGGTCTCTGAGGTAGGTGTTGAAAGACACCTATAGACATTTCTTCACCCTGTATTTTTTTCTAGACCCCAAATCACTCCTGCTGCTGCTGATTTTTAGCCCTTTTCTCCCAAGGCTGAATTGTGTCCAGAGTGACACAAGCAAGTAGAGATGTAGCAAGTTCTGTGCCAGAGATTAATATATGATAAACTAAATTTCACATAGATGGGGACTATCAAATCAAAGGGTATCTCACTGATCAAAAAATAGTGATAATGCTTCTCTGTTCATTTTTTTCTGCCTACCAATTTTATAATGCTTTTAGGATCAGTTGGGATTTTTGTTTGTTTGTTTTTGTTTTTGTTTTTTTTTTGTTTTTTATTTTTGTGTATTGATACCATTTTTATTTGATATTTTCTTTATTTGCATTTCAAATGCTATCCCAAAAGTTCCCCATACCCTCCCCCTGCCCCTGCTCCCCTACCCACCCACTCCCACTTCTTGGCCCTGGTGTTCCCCTGTGCTGGGTCATATAAAGTTTGCAAGACCAAGGGGCCTCTCTTCCCAATGATGGCCGATTAGGCCATCTTCTCCTACATATGGAGCTAGAGCTTAGGGGGTACTGGTTAGTTCATATTGCTGTTCCACCAGCAAGGTTGCATCTCCCTGCAGCTCCTTGGGTACTTTCTCTAGCTCCTCCATTGGGGGCCCTGTGTTCCATCCAATAGCTGAGAGGCTATGCCAATGCCTGGCAAACAATTGGGTTGTTTTATAGCACAAAATATGACAGATGTTAAATGCCTTGTGTCTGTTACATTTAACACAACAAAGATACAGAGAAATTCTGTGTAGTATTTGTATTTACTATGAAGATAGTAACTGTAAGTATTTAGAAAAAAATTATAGTTATGCCTTCCTTCAGTCAGGGAAATTCAGAGTGATGTAAGTTATCTCTGTGCTGCTTCTTTGACAGGCACATCGTGTAAGATGTATTTGTGCTAGTTAGCTAATTGTGAGCTGAGAGGGGCATTTTTGAAGCTTCCCAGATTTGTGGGTAATGTGGTTGAAGCAGTCAGAATGCTTCACACTCCTTGCTTTAGCTGGCATCCTTTTGGTTTTGGGGTGGGGTTGGGGTGGGAAAGGTAGATGGTTCATCTCCCTGCCTTACAACATGTTTTCATTCCTATCAATATCTGTGATCTCGTTTTCAGAGGAGAAACATGGGATGGGGGTGTGAAGCTGGCAGGTGGAGGTGAACAATGGAAGTTAGCCCAAATTATGGATTTCCAATCACTTACATTGGTTCCGATGCCCAGAAAAAGCTACTTCTTGGTTAGATACAATCTGATTACTCAAAGACAATTGTGTTTTCCCTCCTGCCAATGCAGGCTTCCAGGGTAACTCTCTTTTCAGCTCTTAAGAAAAACAAAATGATGAAACCTGAAGGTAGCTAGATGGAGCTCAGAACAAATAATCTTCGTGAAGTTATCCAGACCAGGACAGGAAAATGGCTCATGTTACCTCTCCTTTATAGATGCAAGCTTCAACATTCAGATATGTTGGACACTCAACAAAGGTCAGGGAATTAGTAACAGGTAATGGGGGATTTCAAGGGAGGGGAGTTAGAACACAAGGCATAAAGGGTTAAGGGAAATAATGAAACAGGAAGGGTGAAATGGGGAAGGAAGGGGGATAGGAGGGCAGGGTAGAGATGAGATCTACAGAGGAATAAATGACACTAAAGACTTGTTTATAATAAAGCCCAGTTCTGGAGGGCAACTCAGAGCATTGGCAATAGTCTGTCATGTTTGGGAGTCTAGAAACTTACTGGCCTTGAACTCTAAAATGGATAACTCATTCATGGCACTGGGATTTTTGTTTGTTAATCAGTGGTGTCTAATAAAAGCACTATTACCTGTATATAAGGTAATTCCATTTAAATTCTTTTGACATGTGTGCATTTATATACTTTAGGAAACTTCTCTATTTATAGGTTTTTCTATGACTTTTTTTTTTTTTTTTTTTTTTTTTTTTTTTTTTTTTTTTTTTTTTTTTGTTTGTTTTCTAGACAGGGTTTCTCTGTGTAGCCCTGGCTGTCCAGGAACTCACTTTGTAGACCAGGCTGGCTTCAAACTCAGAAATTCACCTGCCTCTGCCTCCCAAGTGCTGGGATTAAAGGTGTGCACCACCACGCCTAGCTTTCTATGAATTTTTTAATGTAGGATTTTTTTAGACTTGTAAAAGTCTAAAGCCAAGCCACATTCCTTAGAATGTAGACTACCAATTGAGGAAGGTTTTAAACATTTAAGTGATTACAGTTTTATCACAGTGCCATCAAGTGCTTTAGATAAAGTAGTTAATTAAGTCAATCTTAATAGTATCTTAATATTCATCAACTTTTACAAAGAAAAATTTTAGAAGTTTAATGGCAATAATTATTTAGTTGGTTGAATTAAATCTCACAATTTAAAAGGTCAACACTGAATTTTTTCACCATAGTATTGCAAGTAAAATATTTAATATGGCATCAGAAAATATTATTTATTAAATTAGAAAGTACATGAAGAATATTCCTATTTAGATTTGACTATATGCACATTAAGTACAGCTAGGAACTGTGCACTAATTGAATCACTAATTGAATCTAACTGAATTTAATATTTTATGAGTAAAAACAGAAGTTGCCATTTTCCAAATATTTTTAAAAGAAAACACAGTGAAATTAAAATCTACAATGTATAAGATATAAATGTGGTTGGAGTCATAGCATGCTTGCTATTCTTCCAAGGATCATGAGTTTGGATCCTGGTTCACAAACCTAGCAGCTCACAACTGCTTGTAACTCCATCTCCAGAGGGATCGTATGTACTCCTCTGCCTTCTGAGTATATTATCACATATGTGGCACTTGTGCAAACACACGTACATACACAAATAAACTTTCAAATGTTAAATATTTTTGCTTAACATCAAAAACTTTCTTATTTACACAATATTATTTTATTTTAGTAATGTTTGAGTCTATGAATACCAGCAAATAAATCAACTTATTGGGAATCACATTAATAGCAAAGATTTTATATGGTGACTGTTACAATCATTTGTTTCAAAATCACTAATTAATGTATCAGACAAATTAGCTGCCAAAAATATTAGTTTTTGAATTTTAAGTAAAATTTCCTAATATTCATAAAAATTGTCCTTGTGAGAGTAAAGCTTGCTCAGCTCTCAAGGGGACATCTATATCAAATTGCATCTATATTTTAGGGAGCATTTTGGAAGAGGGGGACTGAAAGTTTATAAGACCTGGAGGTTGAGGAGTACTGTACTATAATAGTGTCTATTGAATATGACACTGGGTCCTTGCTCAGTCAACTCATAACTGATTATGGTTGATGTCTGCTGGAGGAGGAGAGAGTCTTTTGGGGACAGTGGTGAAGGTTGTGGCATCTGGTAGGTTGCCAGAAAACCAGCTGCTGTCCATGTACTCATATACATAAAAGGAACATTAATTGAACCCAGCCAGTTACGAAGAGGAAAACGGTGGTGGTGGTGGGGATGTGCAATTGAGAGGGGATGTTACAGGGGCATAAGTGATGATATGTACATTAAATGCAGTGAGAAGTGTGCATATGCAGTTACTAACTGAATCTAAATAAATTTCAATGTTTTACTAATCTAAATGGAAGTTGGCATTGGCCAATCGTTTTTAAAGCAAGCTTGGGAGAGGTTGTAGGGACCAAGTGAGGGTGAATATGTTTAAGGTACATTGAATGTGTGTGAAACATCCCAACATGAATAAAAAAAATAAAACTGAAAAATAACATAAAATTCAAATAGAAAAGCAATATGGAGGACAAATGCCAATAATGATATTTCAAAGATTTTCAAAAAATAGTTTGAAATTTCATAATTTCTTGAAGTACAATTAATTTGGAGAATGGTTGGATAGCATTTCTATTTTGAGTGGGAACATATAGCTGTTTTGAAGTAGAAAATAGAGAAGAAGTAAAAATTGTAGCATTTCAGTTTGGCAAAATATTCAAAAGATTTTAAAATCGCAAGCTTTATGTTGTAAAATTTTCATAAAAATATTTTTTTCAAAATTACAAGTTTGAGAAAAAAATTTCAACTTTGTAAGTTTCTTTCTTTTTTCTTTTCTTTCTTTATTTTCTTTTTTTCTTTCTTTCTTTTTTTTTTTTTTTGTTTTTGTTTGTTTGTTTGTTTTCTAGACAGGGTTTCTCAGTATAGCCCTGGCTGTCCTGGAACTCACTCTGTAGACAAGGCTGCAGTCAGCATTAAAGGCATGCGCCACCATGCCCGGCATGTTTCTTAAACCTCACCATCGATAGAGATAATTTTTAACAATTAAATACTGACAGGCAGTGGTGGCACACGCCTTTAATCCCAGCACTTGGGAGGCAGAGGCAGGTAGATTTCTGAGTTTGAGGCCAGCCTGGTCTACAGAGTGAGTTCCAGGACAGCCAGGGCTACACAGAGAAACCCTGTCTTGAAAATAAAATAAATAAATAGATAGATAGATAGATAGATAGATAGATAGATAGATAGATAGATAGATAGATAGATAAAAATACTGTGTGGGCTATAAGGAGGAGTAAATTTGAAACACAAATAGCTTTAAAATTTCTTACTCTTTTTTTTTCCAATTTTTTATTAGGTATTTACTTCATTTACATTTCAAATGCTATCCCCAAAGTCCCCTATACCCTCCCCCCATCTGTTCCCCTACACACACACTCCCACTTCTTGGTCCTGGTGTTCCCCTCTAGTGGGGCAGTTTGCAAGACCAAGGGGCTTCTCTTCCCAATAATGGCTGACTAGACCATTTTCTGTTACAAATGCAGCTAGAGACATGAACTCCGGGGGGTACTGGTGAGTTCATATTGTTGTTCCACCTATAGGGTTGCAGACTCTTTCAGCTCCTTGAATACTTTCTCTAGCTCCTCTATTGGGGTCCCTATGCTCCATCCAATAGCTGACTGTGAGCATCCACTTCTGTGTTTGCCAGGCACTGACATAGACTCACAAGAGACAGCTATATCAGGGTCCTTTCTGGCATAGGCAATAGTGTCTGCATTTAGTGGCTAATGATGGGATGGACTCCTGGGTGGGGCAGTTTCTGGATGGTCCATCCTTTCATCTCAGCTCAAAACTTTGTCTCTGTAACTCCTTCCCTGGGTGTTTNGNTCCCAATTCTAAGAAGGGGCGAAGTGTCCACATTTTGGTCTTCATTCTTCTTGAGTTTCATGAGTTTTACAAATTGTATTCGGTAGGCTAAGTTTCTGGGCTAATATCCACTTATTAGTGAGTGCATATCATGTGAGTTGTTTGTGATTGGGTTACCTCACTCAGGATGATACCCTCCAGATCCATCCATTTGCTGAGGAATTTCATAAATTCATTGCTTTTAATAGCTGAGTAGTACTCCATTGTGTAAAGGTACCACATTTTCTGTATCCATTCCTCTGTTGAGGGACATCGCAGTTCTTTCCAGCTTCTGGCTATTATTAATAAGGCTGCTTTGAACATAGTGGAGCATGTGTTCTTATTACCAGTTGGAACATCTTCTGGATATATGCACAGGAGAGGTATACTGGATCCTCTGGTAGTACTTTGTCAAATTTTCTGAGGAACCGCCAGACTGATTTCCAGAGTGGTTGTACAAGCTTGCAATCCCCCCCAAAATGGATGAGTGTTCCTCTTTCTTCACATCGTTGCCAGCATCTTCTGTCACCTGAACTTTTTATCTTAGCCATTCTGACTGGTGTGAGGTGGAATCTCAGGGTTGTTTTGATTAGCATTTCCCTGATGATTAAGGATGTTGAACATTTTTTCAAGTGCTTCTCAGCCATTCGATATTCCTCAGTTGAGAATTCTTTGTTTCGCTTCGTGCCTCATTTTTAAATGGGGTTATTTGGTTTTCTGGAGTCCATCTTCTTGAGTTCTTTATATATATTGGATATTAGTCCCCTATCTGATTTGGGATTTGTAAAGGTCCTTTCCCAATCTGTTGGTGGCCTTTTTGTCTTATTGACAGTGTCTTTTGCCTTACAGAAGCTTTACAATTTTATGAGGTCCCTCTCTTTGATTCTCGATCTTACAGCACAAGCCATTGCTGTTCTATTCAGGAATTTCCCCCGTGCCCATACTTTTGAGGCTTTCCCCCACTTTCTCCTCTAGAAGTTTCAGTGTCTCTGGTTTTATGTGGAGTACCTTGATGCACTTAGACTTGTCCTTAGTACAAGGAGATAAGAATGGATCAATTCGCATTC
>NC_034598.1:4497840-4521921 GCF_900095145.1 Mus pahari | reverse complement strand
GTGGGATTGCTTCGAGCTTCTCTCCATTTATTTTGATGTTGGCTACTGATTTGCTGTAGATTGCTTTTATTATATTTAGGTATGACCTTTAAATTCCTGATCTTTCTAAGACTTTTATCAAGAATGGGCATTGGATTTTGTCAAATGCTTTCTCAGCATCTAATGAGATGCTCATGTGGTTTTTGTCTTTTAGTTTGTTTATATAGTGAATTACATTTATGGATTTCCATATATTAAACCATCCCTGCATCCCTGGAATGAAGCCTACTTGGTCATGATGGATGATTATTTTNATGTGTTCTTGAATTCGGTTTGTGAGAATTTTATTGAGGATTTTTGCATTGATATTCATAAGGAAAATTTGTCTGAAGTTCTCTATCTTTGTTGTGTCATTACCTGGTTTAGGTATCAGAATAATTGTGGCTTTGTAGAATGAATTGTGTAGAAAACCTTCTGTTTCTATTTTGTGGAATAGTTTGAGGTGAGTTAGAATTAGGTCTTCTTTGAAGGTCTGATAGAATTCTGCACTAAACCCATCTGGTCCTAGACTTTTTTTTGTTGGGAGACTATTAATGACTGCTTCTATTTCTTTAGCAGAAATGGGTTATTTAGATCATTAATTCGATCCTGATTTACCTTTGGTACCTGGTATCTGTCTAGAAATTTGTCCATTTCATCCTGGTTTTCCAGTTTTGTTGAGTATAGCCTTTTTAGAAGTAACCAATGAATTTTTGGATTTCCTCAGGATCTGTTGTTATGTCTCTCTTCTCATTTCTGATTTTGTTAATTAGGATATTATCCCTTTGCCCTCTAATTAGTCTGGCTAAGGGTTTATCTGTCTTGTTGATTTACTCAAAGAAACAGCTCCTGGTTTGGTTGATTCTTTGAATAGTTCTTTTGATTCCACTTGGTTGATTTCACCCCTGAGTTTGATTATTTCCTGCCTTCTACTACTCTTGGGAGAATTTGCTTCCTTTGTTCTAGAGGTTTTATGTGTGCTGTCAAGCTGCTAGTATATGCTCTCTCTAGTTTCTTTTTGGAGGCACTGAGAGCTATGAGCTTTCCTCTCAGGAATGCTTTCATTGTATCCCATAAATTTGGGTATGTTGTGGCTTCATTTTCATTAAACTCTAAAAAGTCTTTAATTTTTTATTTCTTCCTTGATCAAGGTATCATTGAGGAGAGTGTTTTTCAGTTTCCAAGTGAATATGGGCTTTCTATTATTTATGTTGTTATTGAAGATCAGACTTTTTCCATGGTGGTCTGTTAGGATGCATGGGAAAATTTCAATATTTTTGTATCTGTTGAAGCCTGTTTTGTGAACGATTGTATAGTCAGTTTTGGAGAAGGTACCATGAGGTGCTGAGAAGAAGGTGTATCCTTTGTTTTAGGATAAAATGTTCTATAGATATCTGTTAAATCCATTTGTTTCATACTTCTGTTAGTCTCACTGTGTCTCTGTTTAGTTTCTGTTTCCAGGATCTGTCCATTGATGAGAGTGGGGTGTTGACGTCTCTTACTATTTTTGTGTGAGGTGCAGTGTGTGCTTTGAGCATTACTAAAGTTTCTTTAATGGACGTGGATACCCTTGCATTTGGAGTATAGATATTCAGAATTGAGAGTTCATCTTGGAAGATTTTTAACTTTGATGAGTATGAAGTGCCCCCTTTGTCTTTTTAGAATAATTTTGTGTTTGAAGTCGAGTTTATTCTATATTAGAATGGTTACTCCTGCTTGTTACTTCAGACCGCTTGCTTGGAAAATTGTTTTCCAACCTTTCACTCTGAGGTAGTGTTGGCCTTTTCCCCTGATATGTGTTTCTTGTAAGCAGCAAAATGTGGGGTCCTGTTTGTGTAGCCAATATGTTAGTCTATGTCTTTTTATTGGGGAATTGAGTCCATTGATATTAAGAGATATTAAGGAAAAGCAATTGTTGCTTCCTTTATTTTTTTGTTGTTAGAATTTGGATTCTGTTCTTGTGGCTGTCCTCTTTTAGGTTTGTTGAAGGATTACTTTCTTGCTTTTTCTAGGGCGTATTTTCTGTCCTTGTATTGGTGTTTTCCTGTTGTTATCCTTATAAGGGCTAGATTCCTTGAAAGATATTGTGTGAATCTGGTTTTGTCTTGGAATACTTTGGTTTCTCCATTTATGATAATTGAGAGTTTTGTTGGGTATAGAAGCCTGGGCTGGCATTTATGTTCTCTTAGTGTCTGTATAACATCTGTCCAAGATCTTCTGGCTTTCATTGACTCTGGTGAGAAATCTGGAGTAATTCTAATAGGCCTGCCTTTATATGTTACTTGAACTTTTTCCCTTATTGCTTTTAATATTCTGTCTTTATTTAGTGCATTTGTTGTTCTGATTATTATGTATCTGGAGGAATTTCTTTAAGTTGATAATCTTCATTCTCATCTACTCCTGTCATCCGTAGGTTTGGTCTTCTCATTGTGTCCTGGATTTCCTGGATGTTTTGATTTAGGATATTTTTGCATTTTGCATTTTCTTTGATTGGTGTGTCCATGTTTTCTATGGAATCTTCTGCACCTGAGATTCTCTCTTCCATCTCTTGGTTTCTGTTGCTGATGCTCATATCTATGGTTTCTGATCTCTTTCCTAGGGTTTCTATCTCCCTTTGCATTTTCTTTATTGTTTCTACTTCTCTTTTTAGATCCTGGATGGTTTTGTTCAATTCTATCACCTGTTTGGTAGTGTTTTCCTGAAATTCTCTAAGGACTTTTTGTGTTTCCACTTTAACAACTTCTAGCTATTTATATGTATTTTTTTTCCTGTATTTCCTTATTAAAGTCCTCCTCCATCATCATCATGAAAAGTGATTTTAGATCCATGCCTTGCTTTTATGGTGTGATGGTGTATCCAGGACTTACTATGGTGGGAGAGTTTGGTTCTGATGATACCAAGTAACCTTGGTTTCTGTTTCTTCTGTTCTTATGCTTGCCTCCTGCCATCTGATTATCTCAAGTGCTTGCTGCCCTCAATATATTTGATTGGAGCCTGTCCTTCCTATAATCCCAATTCATTCAGGACTCCTCAGTGTCCAGCTTTCTCTGTGATCCTTTGATTGTGGTCTCCTGTGTACCTGATATTCTGGGTGTGTCAGAGTTCTTGGCAGTCAAGCTCCTCCGAGACCCTCAAATACTGGTGTGACCCAGCTCCTGTTATCCTGGGATCCTGTTGTCCTAAGATCCTAGGCATGTTACAGTACTGGTGTCTCCTTTGAGGACCATGGAGCTGTCTGGTCTGTTCGAAACCAAGTTAAACCAGAACTGATCAAAAGGAACCCAAGCCTCTAGTAAGGAAGGGCTCTGGTGTCCTTGTTCTTGCTGTCACAGGCCCTTCACAATTGTCTTGGAGCAGATGTTTTGTTCTACTCACCAGTGATCCTAAAATTCAGTTGTCAGTCCTCTAGGGACTGTGGGGGTGGCTGCCAACTCTGCACCCTAGGTGATCCGGTGCTGCTGCCATCCTAAAGGGACTTGCATCCCTGGTCAGGCCGGTTCTCTGATTCCCTAGTTCTGTCTCCGGTTCCTCGTGTGATTGGATTGGAGCAGATGTTGTGTTCCACTCACTAATGATCCTAAGATCCTGTGGGAAGTCCTCTAGGGACTGCCAAATCCATGCCCTAGGTGACCCCTAAAAATTTTAAGATACAATACTGAATAAAAGCATATTTAAAAAAATCTCAAGTGGCTTAATGTTAGATCAAGAATAATGACGTTCCTAAATGCATATTTAGGAAATAATTTTATTAGGAATATTTAAAAATATTATTAATATTTTTAAAACAGTGAAATATTTTAAGAATTTGCTTCTTTTTAGAAAACTTTTTAAAATTAAAATGTAATTCATATCATTTCCTCCTTCCCTTATTTCTCTTCAAATGCTACCATTGCTTTGGTATCTTTCAAAACTATGGTCCCCTTTTTTAATTATTATAATTATAAAAACACACACAGCTTCATTTATGTATGTATTTATTATATACTTAAATATATTAATACAATTTGCTTAATTGATTTAGTGCTGCTTGTATATAAACACGCTTTCGGGACTGACCGTTGGTGTTAGATAACCAGTTTGAGGCTCGCTCTCAGGACTGACCGTTGGTGTTAGATAACCAGTTTGAGGCTCACCCTTGGGGAAGACCATTTTTTTTACTTTCAGAATTCCTTAGTTGTCTGTAGTTCTTTGAGTATGTGGTCCTGTCAGAGTTCCCATTTCTATGATGTCTATTGATGATGCTATTGATTGGGTCTTTTTTGGGCATCCATACTATTTGAAGTTTTGTAGGTGTTTCCTAAAAATTACTTCATACTTGAATATAAGATTTTTTTTTGTAACATTTCCCTAAAAAGAATAGTATACCAAAGATTTTCATCAAATTTACATTGTGTTTTGTAAGAAGTAATCTGGACATAATGTATAGAGAAGAATGTATGTGCAGTATATATAAATAGTGTATCTTTAAAATAGGGCATTGGAGCATCCCCATATTGTACTAGAGTTGGTTTTCCACAGTGGAAGCTCTTTGTGAAATTATGCTTACATTTCTTTGATGAAGGTTTGTGTATTGGGGGGTGTTAGTGAGAAGAGACAGTTACCTCTTGGGAGGTACTCACTCTTAGGGCTGCACAGTGGTTAAATCGTTATATGGTACCATATGTTCAGGAGATCAATGTGTCTCGCTGGCTATTTCTTATATAAACTACCAAGATTCCAAGAAAATTATAATCTGGAATTACTACTTTTTAAAACTATGTTCCAACCTCCTGGAGACAATGTGCAGTGTTGTGTGGTTCTGGTAGAATTCCTGTGGCCATGACAGTGCCATCCCACTCAAAGGAATGTATAAAGGACCCACAGAGGGAATTTCTGCCAGCGTCTCTGCCCTTTGCCTGTTTAGTTCTTAAAGTAGAGAAAGTAATTGCAAGCCTGAAGGGTCTAGTTCTTGCAACAGGAAGACCATACACTCCCAGGGGCCATGCTACACAAATTTGAGGGGTTTAGAACATACAGTGATAATAGCATAATAAGATAACATGGAGGCAGGAACACTTTACCCAGCACAGTCCGAGCCTAGGAAAGAAATACCCATCAGAATTCTAGAGGAGCTGTTCCAGACCACGCATGGAGACTGATCAGAGTAACGAAAGGCAGGCTCTGGGACAAAACTGGAAAGATTCTTACTCAGTTGGTATTTTTCCAAGCCACTTTGGTAAATAGTCTCCATATGTGCTGGCTACTTCAGGAATTGACTCAACTGAAAAGATATGCCCTTCTCAGGCCATTTCAAAAAACAACTGTGAGAGAGTGGAAAAGACTGTCTGTAGGAAGGGATCCTAGCCCAATGTCTTCCTGTCCTTGTCATTAACATGCTGAGTTCTGCCCCCGAGTCAACATTCTACATAGTAACATCTTCACAAATAGTATCAGAGTCATCTTCTCATTAGTACATCTTCAGTAATGTAGCTAACACTGTTCTTTGTTACATAACCTTCATTTGTGCATGTCCACACACATGTTCTTTAGTTTTCTTGTGTTCCTGTGTTCTTAGTCTAAAGAACACCTTTAGGTATATCTTTTTAATGAAAGTGCACTGGAAAATTTCTTTCAGCATGTTCTATCATTATTCTTAACAATATTTGCTTGAAGATGACCCTATTACTTGGGGAAATAGCCTCACAGTGTAGGGTTCTGGCTTAGTAATTTCATTCTTTCAGTACATCTACTTTTTTGTAATTTGTACTTTTTCACTGAGAAGTCAAATGACATAATAATTTGTTAACTCTGGAAATTTGTCTTTTGTATGATATTTTAAAAGATTTTTTTTTCCTGAAAAACAGCATCAGTTGTTTTCTGAGGTATAAAATGTTTCTGAGATCTGTAGTTTAAATTTTTATTACCTTCGTGGATTTTCTTCTTTTATTTCAGTGAATATTGCTTTTTCAGAGTTCTTATTTCAGGATTTAAGGCATGCATCCTCATATACATGAATATATATGTATATATACACAAATATACTTTAAAGTTATAGCCATATATACATATAAACATGGATATATACACATACATACACATTTATTCACAAATAAATATATACGTATGTAAATACACATACACACACACACACACATATATATGTGTGTGTGTGTATGTATGTACATATAATGTGTATATTTATTTTATTTTTCTCATTTATCTTTTTATTTCTTTTTTATCATGATGTACCCCATGGTAAACAAGAAGGAAGACCCAAGTGGGGGTGCTTGAGACCCACTTAGAGGTGGGAACAACATAGTCATGGGAGGCAGAGGAGTCAAGGGATCTATTAATGATGCTATGTTGTGCTTGCAGACAGGAACCTAGCCTAGCTTTTCTCTTAGAGTCTCTACCAAGCAGCTCACTGAGATAGATGTAGATACCCACAGCCAAACATTTGACTGAGGTCAGGGACCCCTATGAAAGAGTTAGAGGAAGGATCAAAGGTGAAAGGAACTCCATAGGAAGAGTAATAATGTCAACTAACCTGGACCCCTAGGAGTTCCCAGAGACTGAGGTACCAACCAAAGAGCATAAAGAGGCTGGTCACATGTGCAATATAGGGCTTCCTTGTTTGGCCTCAGTGAGAGAGGATGAGCCTAACCCTGCAGAGACTTGATATACTAGTATGTTTGTGTGTNTGTGTGTGTGTGTGTGTGTGTGTGTGTGTGTGTGTGTGAGAGAGAGAGAGAGAGAGAGAGAGAGAGAGAGAGAGAGAGAGAGAGACCTGGGGGGACTCCCTCTCAGAAGCAAAGGGGAAGGGAGTTTGGGAGAGCAAGTCTGTGAGAGGGGGCTGGGAGGGGGCAGCTTTGTGGATGTAAATGACTAAATAAGTAAAACAAAAACAAAAACAAAAACAAAATAGAGGCAAAACAAAAACTAAACAAACAAACAAAAATTAAGTCACTACCAACATGCAGGCCAGTCAATGACTGTTTGTCCATCTGTCCCACCATAAGGCATTCTTCATAGCTGCTCAGTGTAAAGTTGTAAATTAAGTTAAAATATTTTAGTTATGTATATGTGTTGTCTGTTGTTATTGGTTTCTTTCATCTCATCTTATTTTATTTTTCTTTTCTGTAATATGAATAGTTCTTTCTTGAGTGTGAATTTATGGATGACAATGTGGCCCTGGGAATCCACAAATGGGTAGATAAATGCAAGAATGTGCCTCACCCCAGTTTTTCTGTTTTCTGACTCTACTGTTTTCATCTTTCCCTTTTGTTTATTTGAAATTATCATTTCCATTCCTTTTATGTTTCTTATGAAATTCTATTTTATTTTTATAATATAGCAAAGTCATATCATATAAAACCTAGAAGGTAGCCCACAGAATAAGAAAATGTAATTAGTTTGGAAATACTAGATATGTTTTAAAAGTAGCATTTTAAGATTACAATTTAGATCTTATTTTTTATGACCATAGAACATTAATGATTTATAATGCAGTGATATAAAGCAGTGATGGTTTTGTATTTCCTGAACAAAGTGTTCAATAAAACAACTTGGTCATTTAGAATCCTTTAACAATATAAAACAATAGTATTATTATGACATAATAATCAGGAAATTGTTGCTAAAGAAGATAAGCAGAAGAATGCTATTGGAAATTGCCGTTACTGAATTCTGTATAGCTCATCCCATAAAATAATGTATCTATGGAAGCCCAAAGGAAGCCCTAATTTCCAATACAGTAATTTACCTCACCATGTTTTACATAACATCACAAACAAGACAGTGGTATATGGGAGAATGTATTTCATAATGATGCTATCAACATTTGAATTTGTACAATTACATCCTGTGAGGTTGTGGTACTTTGAATAGTTATGTCCCCATAAACTGTGTTTAATGTTTGACCCATAGGGTGTGGCCTTGTTGGAGTGGGTGTGGCCTTGTTTGAGGAAGTTTGTCACAGTAGGGGAAGGCTTTGAGTTCTTGTATAAATGCTCAAGCTATGCCTAGTGTTGAGCCAATCTCCACTTTGCTTCCTAGGGACCATGGTGCTGAGATCTTAGCTTCTTCTCTAGCATCATGCCTACCTGGACTCTGCTATGCTTCCCATGATGATAATGAACAAAACCTCTGAAATTATAAGCCAGTCCAAATTAAAGGTTTTCCTTTAAAAAATTTGCCCTGGTCATGATGTCTTTTCACAGTCTGGAAACCCTAACTAAAACAGAAATACACCTAACAACACTGAAATTTGCTTCAACATGTCTGAAAATGTGTTCCCAGAGCTTGGTTCTATTTTCAAAAGGTAGGAAAGTTAAAATAGAATCTGCATGGTGGATCAGTTCATCATAATTAATGTCCTCTTAATGAAAGAGAATCCAGACTAGGAAAGCACAGTAAAGTAACCATGAATGTTGAGCAGGAAGGCAGCGCTCTGCTATCCTAGCAGCTGGGCGTCAGCACAAGCAGAGTCTGCCACTGCTTAGCTTCTGGTATTTCAGGCCATTGGATTTGATCTTTCATTATTAGGGCCACAGCAAACTCATAGAAATAGTGAGATTCTATGTGTCAAGGAAGGTGGAATTTGGAAAGGACATAGAATTTTCTTTTTTTCTTTAGGCATTCAGGGGCTGGCAAGATAAACTCCACTCTTTAAAATATCAACATGCCTTTCAAAGTTGCCTTTGTAAAGGTTATTTAATATTGTTAATTTCTGCCTACCCTTTAGCTGACTTTAGAAAATTGTCAATTTTTGAATTTAAATTATTTCATTTATTACATTCCAGTCATTGCCCCCCCCTCAGTTCCTTCTCCCACAGTTCCTCATCCCATTCCTTTTCCCACTTGCCTCCAAGAGGATGCTCTCCCTTCCACCAGGCCTCCCCCTTCCATGGGGCCTCAAGGCTCTCCAGGATTAAACATGTCTTCTCCCACTGAGGCTTAACCAGATAGACTTCTGTAACATATGTGCCTGGAGCCTAGGACTAGCCAATGTATGCTCCTGGTAGGTGGTTCTGTCTCTGGGAGCTTCCTGGCGTCCAGGTTAGTTGAGACTGATGGTCTTCCTATGGGGGTTTGCTCTCTTCTTTAATTTTTTCCCTAATTCAAATATAGGGGTCTGCAACTTCAGTCAGGGTGTAAGCTGTCTCAGTTATCTGCTGGTAGGGCCTCTCAGAGGACAACCATGCCAGGCTCCAGTCTGTAAGCACATCATAGCATAGTAGTGTCAAGAGTTGGTATCTCTGCACCTCCCAGTCCCCATGAGATGGATCCCAACTTATGCTGAACATTGGACCTCCTTTCTTTTAATCTCTTTCATTTTTGTCCCTGCAGTTCTTTTAGCCAGGAACAATTCTTTGTCAGGAATTTTGGTTGTGGCTTAGCAAACCTGTCCCTCCACTTGAGGCCCTGTCTATCTACTGGATGTAGACTCTTCAAGTTCCCTTTTCTCAATGTTGGGCATTTTGGCTAAGGTCACCTCCAGTAAGTCCTGAGAGTACCTTACCTCCCTGGTCTCTGGTACTCTCTAGAGGGTCCCCACACCTTCAACTTCCTGAGGTTGTTTATTTCCTTTTATTTCTTGGCTCTCTAGAATTCTCTCCCATTCCCTCCCCCATCTAATCCTGTTCCCCCTTTCCCCTCCTTCTCTTTCCCTCCCAGATCCCTCCTTCCCTCTGCCTTATGTGATTATTTCCTAACCCTTCTAAGTGAGGTTGAAACCTTCTCACTTGAGCATTTCTGCTTGTTACATTTCCTACAGTCTGTAGGTTGTATCCTCGGTGTTCTGTACTTTTTGGCTAATATCTGCTTACTAGTGAGTACATACCCTGTATGTCCTTTTGGGTCTGAGTTACCACACTCAGGATGATATTTTCTAGTTCCATCCAATTGCCTGCAAAATTCATGATGCCATCATTTTTTAATAACTGAATACTATTCCCTTATATAAATATACCACATTTTCTATATTCATTCTTAGGTTGAGGGAGTACCCTCTTAGAAGCAAAGGGGATGGGGGTTGTGAAGGGGAAACCAGGAAGGGGGACAGCATTTGAAATGTAAATAAATAAAATAATCAGTAAAAAATTCTCATCCAGGGCATCTCTCAAACTGTAGTGTCTCTGTGGGTAAAACACTTGTCTTCATGTTCAAGGAGATCATAGGGAGTAGATTCTAAACAGTGACTAGTTTATGGCAGCTTAGCATTATCATTTGACTCCACAAATAGGATTTGAAGAACAGTCATCAAAAAATAAAAATCAAGACTGTTTAGTATGGGATGAGACAAAGGAAAGGTGTAGGGAGGGGAGGAATGGATAGCATGGTGGAAAGGGAAATATAGTACAAACATGCCGACTCACCACTTTACTTCCATTCAGAGGGCTCCAGTTCATGGGTAGTGTAGTAGTTCCCCAATGTGTCATGGAGGTTTTCTGTCCCCTCAAGTTATGACTCAGATTCTACATCTCCTGGCTATCATTTGTTTACTTCCATCAAACATATTCTTGCTAATTCACATGATTTTTTTAAGCTGGAGAAAAGGTTGAGGTTATTTTTCTAAATTTTTATTAATTTATTAATTACTGATTTAGAAATTATTTCTAAAATTTGATTTTGCTCCAATTTTCTCTATGTAAGATACCATTTTATAAGTGAACATTTCTACCATCAGACTTTCTTGTTCATAATTCTGTCCCCAGAAGCATATATATATATATATATATATATATATATATATATATATGTGTGTGTGTGTGTGTGTGTGTGTGTGTGTGTACTTTAGGGAAAATTCAGGTAAGTCTAATATAAATTCAATTTGGTTGATACTAAATATTATAATCTCATAAAGAATGAAATTCAAGTACATATATAAATGTAGAACTGATTTTCTTTGAAAATCTCATGGGGACATTTATAATTTTCTCTAAATATTATTTGTTAAATGTGGTTGCCTTTCTTGTCATTGTCATTTAAATAGGGTCTTATTTCTATATAATTAAGGAAGGCTTTCCTAGTACTATTCTGCTTCTGCTGTTGACTGTGGGCTTCTGGTATACAGCACCATATCTAGCTGTATTGCTTGTTTTACTAATATTTTAATAGTTACAGGTTTTGTTACTCAGTAAAATGGCCACATTATATAGTGATTTGTTAACATATATTAACTATGTATATTAATAGGTTTGTATGCTACTTACACACACATGCATATTATATAATTGATTAAATGTACTCCCCCTTTATAGTCCTTCTCCCACATTTATAGTTTTCCAGCCTCTAGAAATCACTGTCTTATATTTTAGTCAACATGTTTTTCTTTTATTAAGCAGTCACATGAAAAAGAACTTTCGATATTTGTCTTTCTGGATCTGGCTTATGTCATTCACTTTTTAATTAGCTACCAGATGGAACTTCATCTCTAGAGATGCTGTACAATATTGGTCATAACATGGAAATTAAAACTCCCATAACCCAGCATGGAGTCACTTCTAGTGAAGTATTACTTAACCGAATTGAGCAACAGCACAGCACATGACATTCCATGGAGCACAGAGGTTGAACTTATTCTTTCTAATTACTGGTTTCAGAAATTGATGTTACCTCACTTTCCCCTAAAATTTGACTTTAGTAGAGTTCCCAAACCTGTGGTCATGGTCACTTTATCCATGGGTGTGTCTATAGTACTGCTGGAGTGAGTACCATGCATAGTGCTGCACTCAGTGTTGCTTGTCTAAGCAGATCCAGTGTCTGATCATTGGACTGAGCACACTCCCGCCTCTCTGGTGAAGTTATTGCTCAGTCACAGCTGAGCAGGTTCTTTCCTCAACAGCTTTACACCATGAACAGATTTCTGATTATTGTGTTTTCTCTTACAACTAATGATGTGTTTCTAAAAGTTAAAGAGAGGCAGAATATGATCTGTGGGGGTGTGGCGAGGTATGGGGAAAGGAGGTGCCTCAGCAGGACCAGTCACACACCAGTATAGTATAGAATAGAGTTTATTCAGAGCATGGGGAGGGGAGTTAAGAGGGTAGTAGAGGCAGAGAAAGACAGACAGAGTGAGAGAGAGGGAGAGAGAGAGAGAGAGAGAGAGAGAGAGAGAGAGAGAGAGAGAGAAGAGAAGAAAAGAGAATATAAGAGTTGAGATGAGATGAGAAGAGAAGAGAAGAGAAGTAGAGGCTGTCCATTGCCATGTAGAGAGAAGGAGAAGCTAATGGGGAAGAGAGGGAGGAAGGAAAAGCCCAAGAGAGCAAGAGGGCAAGAGGGAATCAAAAGTAAGCAAGAGGCAAGTGTAAGAGAGTAAGAGAGAGCAGAGGGAGCAAGCAGCCCCTTTTATAGTGGGCCAGGCCTACCTGGCTATTGCCACAAGACAAGCATGACATGGATCTAAAAATCACTTCTCATGATGATGATGGAGGACCTTAAGAAGGAAATAGAGGAAAAGACAGATAAATAGCTAGAAAGCATTAAAGAGGAAATACAAAAATCTCTTAAAGAATTATAGGAAAACACATCAAAACAGGTAAAAGAATTGAACAAAACCATCAAGCATATAAAAATAAAAGTAGAAACAATAAAAAAAATCACAAAGAGACAACTATGGAGATAGAAAACCTAGGAAAGAAATCAGGAACAATAGATGCGAGAATAAGCAGCAGAATACAAGAAATGGAAGAGAGAATCTCAGGTGCAGAAGATTCCATAGGGAACATGGACACAACAATCAAAGAAAATGCAAAATGCAAAAGATCCTAACTCAAAACACCCAGGAAATCTAGGACACAATGAGAAGACCAAACTTAAGGATAGTAGGTATAGATGAGAATGAAGAGTTTCAACTTAAAGGGCAAGTAAATATCTTCAATAAAATTATAGAAGAAAACTTCCTGAACCTAAAGAAAGAGATGCCCATGAACATACAAGAAGCCTATAGAACTTCAAATAGACTGGACCAGAAAAGAAATTCCTCCCAAAATGTGATAATCAGAACAACAAATGCACTAAATAAGGATAGAATATTAAAGGCAGTAAGGGGAAAAGGTAGAGTAACATATAAAGGCAGACCTATTAGAATTACTCCAGACTTCTCACCAGAGACTATGAAAGTCGGAAGATCCTGGACAGATGTTATACAGACCATAAGAGAACACAAATGGCAGCCCAAGCTACTATAGCCAGCAAAACTCTCAATTGCCATAGATGGATAAACCAAAGTGTTCCAAGACAAAACCAAATTCCACACAATATCTTTCCATGAATCTAGCCCTTCAAAAGTTACAAAAAGTACATTTTACCCTAAAACAAAAGGATATATCTTCTTCTCAGCACCTCATGTTACCTTCTCCAAAACTGACCATATAATCAGTCACAAAACAGGCCTCAACAGATACAAAATACCGAAATTATCCCATGTATCCCATCAGATCACCACAGACTAAGGCTGATCTTAAATGTCAACAAAATAATAGAGAGCCAACTTTGATGTGGAAGCTGAAAAACACTCTACTCAATGATAACTTGGCCAAGGAAGAAATGAAGAAAGTAAATACTTTTTAGAGTTTAATGAAAATGAAGCCACAACATACCCAAACTTATGGGACACAATGAAAGCAGTCCTAACAGGAAAACTCAGAGCTATGAGTGCCACCAAAAAGAAACTAGAGGCAGCACATGCTAGCAGCTAGACAGACACCTAAAAGCTCTAGATCCAGAGGAAGCAAATTCACCTAAGAGGAGTGGAAGGCAGGAAATAAACAAACTCAGGGTTTAAATCAACTAAGTAGAAACAAAAAGATCTTTACAAAGAATCAACCAAACCAGCAGCTAGTTCTTTGCAAAAATCAACAAAATTGGTAAGCCCTTAGCCAGACTAACTAGAGGGCAAAGGGCTATTATCCTGATTAACAAAATCAGAAATGAAAAGGGAGATATAACAACAGAACCTGAGGAAATCCAAAGTATCATCAGATCCTACTACAAAAGGCTATACTCAAAAAAACCTGGAAAACCTGCATGAAACAGACAATTTTCTAGACAGATATCAGGTAACAAAGTTAAAAATCTAGATAAGATTAACCATCTAAACTGCTCCATATTCCTTTAAAAAATAGAAGCAATCATTAATAATCTCCCAACCAAAAAAAGCCCAAGACCAGATTGGTTTAGTGCAAAATTCTGTCATACATTCAAAGACAACCTAATTCCAATTCTCCTCAAACTATTTCACAAAATAGAAACAGAAGGTACTCCACACAATTCATTCTATGAAGCCACAATTACTCTGATACCTTAACCACATAAAGACCCAATAAAGAAAGAACTTCAGACCAATTTACTTCATGAATATCGATGCAAAAATACTCAGTAAAATTCTAGCAAACCCAATCCAAGAACACATCAAAATTATCATCCATCATGATCAAGTATGCTTCATCCCAAGGATGCAGGGATGGTTTAATATATGAAAATCCATCAATGTAATCCACAATATAAACAAATTCAAAGACAAAAATCACAAGATCATCTCATTATATGGTGAGAAAACATTCAACAAAGTACAACACCCCTTCTTGATAAAAGTCTTGGAAAAAATCAGGAATTCAAGGTCTATACATAAACATAATAAAAACAATGTACAGCAAACCAGTAGCCAACATCAAACTGAATGGAGAGAAACTTGAAGCATCCCACTAAAATCAGGGACTAGACAAGGCTGCCACCTTTCTCCCTACCTATTCAATATAGTACTTAAATCCTAGCCAGAGCAGTTAGACAACAAAAGGAGATCAAGGGATACAAATTGGAAATGAAGAACTTAAAATATCACTATTTGCAAATGATATGATAGTATATATAAGTGAACCTAAAAATTCCACCAGAGAACTCCTAAACCTGATAAACATCTTCAGTGCAGTAGCTGGATATAAAATTAACTCAAACTAATCAGTGACCTTTCTCTACATAAAAAATAAACAGGCTGAGAAAGGAATTAGGGAAACAACACCCTTCACAATAGTCACAAATAACATAAAATATCTGGGTGTAACTCTAATTAAGGAAGTGAAATAACTGTATGATAAGAACTTCAAGTCTCCATAAAAAGAAATTGAAGAAGATCTCAGAAGATGGAAAGATCTCCCATTGTTCATGGATTGGCAGGATTATTATAGTAAAAATGGGTATCTTGTCAAAATCAAACTATAGATTCAATGTAATCCCCATCAAAATTCCAACTCAATTCTTTACCAAGTTAGAAAGGACAATTTGCAAATTCATCTGGAATGACAAAAATCCTAGGATAGCAAAAACTATTCTCAAAAATAAAAGAACCTTTGATGGAATCACCAACCCTGACCTCAGGCTGGTGAGGATGTGGAGAAAGAGGAACACTATTCCATTGCTGGTGGGATTGCAAGCTGTGCTACAGAGAAATTGTAATAAAAAAACTGGGTGGTACTGGTGACAGACAAGTAGATTAATGGAATAAAATTGAAGACCCAGAAATGAACCCACCCACCTATGGTCACTTGATCTATGACAAGGGAGCTAAAACCATCCAGTGGAAAAAAGACAGCATCTTCAACAAATGATGCTGGCATAACTGGCTGTTATCATACAGAAGAATGCAAAATGATGCATTCTTATCTCCTTGTACAAAGCTCATGTCTAAATGGAACAAGGTACTCCACATAAAACCAGAGAGACTGAAACTTAGAGAGGACAAAGTAGGGAAAAGCCTTGAAGATATGGACACAGTGAAAAAATTCCTGAACAGAAGAGTAATGTCTTGTGTTGTCAGATGGAGAATCTACAAATGGGAACTCATAAAATTGTAAAGCTTCTGTAAGGTAAAAGACACTGTCAATAAGACAAAAAGGACACTAACAGATTGGGAAAGGATCTTTACCAATCCTAAATGAGAGTCCCCCAGGACTAATATCCAATATATACAAAGAGGTCAAGAAGTTAGACTCCAGAAAACCAATCAACCAATTAAAATATGGGGTACAGAGCTAAACAAATAATTCTCAACTGAGGAATACAGAATGACTAAGGAGCACCTGAAGAAATGTTCAACATGCTTAATCATCAGGGAAATGCAAATCAAAAGAACCCTGAGATTCCACCTCACACCAGTCAGAATGGCTAAGATAAAAAAATTCAGGTGAGAGTAGATGCTGGTGAGGATGTGGAGAAAGACAAGCACTATTCCATTGCTGGTGGGATTGTAAGCTGGTACAAAAACTTTGGAAAACTGTCTGGCAGTTCCTTAGAAAATTGGACAGGGTACTCCTGGAAGATCCAGGAATACCACTCCTGGGCATATACCCAGAAAATGCTCCAACTTGTAATAAGAACACATGCTCCACTATGTTCATAGCAGCCTTATTTATAATAGCCAGAAGCTGCAAAGAACTCAGCAGTCCCTCAGCAGAAGAATGGAAACAGAAAATGTGGTACATTTACAAAATGGAGAACTACTCAGCTATTAAAAACAGTGATTTTATGAAATTCTTAGGCAAATTGATGGATCTGGAATATATCATCTTGAGTAAGTTAATCTAATCACTAAAGAACACACATGACATTCACTCACTGATAAGTGGATATTAGCCCAGAAATTTAGACTACCCAAGATACCATTTGCAAAGCACATTAAACTCAAGAAGAAGGAAGACCAAAGTGCGGATATTTTGTTCCTTCTTAGAATGGGGAACAAAATACCTATGGAAGGAGTTACAGAGACAAAGTTTGGAGCAGAGCCTGAAGGAATGACCATCCAGAGACTGCCCCATCCCATAAACAACCACCAAACCCTGACACTAGTCAGATATCAACAAGAGCCTGTTGACAGGAGCCTGATATAGTTGTCTCTTGAGAGGCTCTGCCAGTGCCTGGCAAATAGAGAAGTGGATGCTCACAGTCATCCATTGGAAGGAGCACAAGGTCACCAATGAAGGAGACAGAGAATTACCCAGGGAGCTGAAGGGGACTGAAGCCCCATAGAAGGTACATCAATATGAACTAACTGTACCCTCACAGCTCCTTGGAACTATATCAACAATCAAAGAAAACACATGGTAGAACTTGTGACCTAGGATGGCCTAGTCGGTCATCAGTGGGAGGAGAGGCCCTTGGTCCTATGAAGGCTCTATGCGCTAATATATGGGAATGACAGGACAAGGAATGGGAATGGGTGGATTGGGGAGCAGGGGGAGAGGGGGAGGGAATAGGGGATTTTTGGAGGGGAAACTAGGAAAGGGGATAATATTTGAAATGTAAATAAAGAAAATATAATAATAATAATAATAATAATAATAATAATAATAATAATAATGAAAATAAATCACAAAGGGAGACCACTCTGGAAATAGAAAACATAGGAAAGGAGTTAGGAGCCTTGGTGCAAGCATAACCAACAGAATACAAGAGATAGAAGAGAGAATCTCAGGTGCAGAAGATACCATAGTAAATATTGAAACAACAATAAAAGAAAATGTGACATGCAAAAAGATCCTAACCCAAAACACAAGGAAATCCAGGACACAATGAGAAGACCAAATCTAAGTATAATAAGTATAGATGAGAAGGAATATTTACAACTTAAAGGGCCAGTAAAAATCTCCAACAAAATAGAAGAAAATGTCCCCTACCTAAAGAAAGAGATGTCCATGAACATACAAGGAGCCTACAGAACTCCAAATAATTTGGACCAGAAAAGAAATTCCTCCTACCACATAATTATCAAAACACCATATGCAAAAAGCAAAGAAAGAATATTAAAAGTAGTAAGGGAAAAAGGTCACATAACAAATAAAGGCAGACCTATTAGAATTACACCGGAATTCTCAATTCTCAATTCTGTTCAATCCAAAAGATCCTGGGCAGATGTCATACAAATCCTAAGAGAACACAAATGCCAGCCTAGGCTACTATACCCAGCAAAACTCTCAATTATCATACATGGAGAAATCAAGGTATTCCATGTCAAAGCCAAATTTGCACAATATCTTTCCACATTCCATCCTTTCAATGGATAATATTGGGAAAACTCAAACACAAAGAGGGAAACTAAGCTCGAGAAAAAGCAAGATGGTAATCTTTCAATGAACCTAAAGAAGATATCCACATGAACAGAACTCCAAATCTAACAACAAAAATAATAGGAAGCAACAATGACTTTTCCTTAATATCTCTTAATATCAGTAGACACAATTCCCCAATAAAAAGACATCGACTAACAGACTGGTTACATGAACAGGACCCAACTTTTTGTTGCATACAGGAAACCCACTTCAGGGACAAAGGCAGACACTGCCTCAGAGTAAAAGGCTGGAAAATAATTTTCTAAGCAAATGGTCTCAAGAAACAAGCTAGAGTAGCCATTCTAATATCGAATAAAATTGACTTTCAACTGAAGTTCTCAAAAAATATAAGGATGGACACTTTTTACTTGTTAAGATCAAATTTACCAAGATGAACATTCAATTCTCAATATCTATGCTCCCAATGCAAGGACATTCACATTCATTAAAGAAACTTTGCTAAAAATTAAAGCATACATTAATCCTCACACAATAATAATGGGAGACTTCAATACCCCACTCTCATTAATGAACAGTTCCTGGAAACAGAAACTAAACAGATACACAGCGAAACTAACCGAAGTTATGAAGCAAATGGTTTTAACAGATATCTAATACCATTTCATCCTAGAACAAAAGGATACACCTTCTTCTCAGTACCTCATGTTACCTTCTCCAAAACTGACCATACAGATTTTACCAGATACAAAAATATTGAAATAATCCCGTTCACCTTATCAGATCACCACAGACTAAAGTTGGACTTCAATAATAACATAAATAATAAAAAGTTCCCATACACATGGAAGCTGAATAACACCCTAATCAATGATAACTTGATTAAGGAAGAAATAAAGAAAGAAATGAAAGACTTTCTAGAGTTTAATGAAAATGAAACCACAACATACCCAAACTTATGGAAAACAATGAAAACAGTCCTAAGAGGAAAACTCATAGCTCTGAGTGCCTCCAAAAAAGACACTGGAACAAGCTTACACTAGCAGCTTGACACCACAACTGAAAGCTCTAGAACAAAAGGAAGCAAATTCCCCCAAGAGGAGTAGAAGGCAGGAAGTAATCAAACTCGGGGCTGACATCATCCATGTTAAAACAGAAAGAACTTTACAATGAATCAACCAAACCAGGAGCTGGTTCTTTGAGAAAATCAACTTAGCCAAACCTATTAGAGGGCACAGGGACATACATTATCCTAATTAACAAAATCAGAAATGAAAGGGAGATATACCAACAGAATCTGAAGAAATCCAGAGTCATCAGATCCTATTACCAAAGCCTATACTCAACAAAGTTTGAAAACCTGGATGAAATGGACAATGTTCTAAACAGATACCAGATACCAAAGTTAAATCAGGGTCAGATTAAGGTTCTAAAGAGTCCCATATCCCCCAAAGAAGTAGAAAATTCATTAATAGTCTCCCAAACAAATAAGTAGCCTTTCTCTACATGAAAGATAAATAGGCTGATAAATTTAGGGAAACAACACCCTTCAAAAAAGTCACAAGTAATATAAAATATATTGGTGTGACTCTCACTAAGGATGTGAAAGATCTGTATGATAAGAACTTCAACTCTCTGAAGAAAGAAATCGAAGATCACAGATTATGTAAAGGATTTCCATACTCATGGATTGGCAGGATTAATGTAGTATAAATGTCTATCTGAGCGAAAGCAATCTATAGATTCAATGCAATCCCCATCAAAATTTCCACTCAATTCTTTACCAAGTTAGAAAGGACAATTTGCAAATTCATCTGGAATGACAAACATCCTAGGATAACAAAAACTATTCTCAACAATAAAAGAACCTTTGATGGAATTACCATCCCTGACCTCAAGCTGTACTACAGAGCAATTGTGATAAAAATGACATAGTACTGGTACAGTGTCAGAGTGGTAGATCAATGGAACAGAATTGAAGATCCAGAAATGAACCCACACACCTATGGTCATTTGATCTNTGACAAAGGATCTAAAACCATTCAGTGAAAAAAAGACAGCATCTTCAACAAATGCTGCTGGCTCAATTGGATTTTAGCAATGTAGAAGAATTCAAAGCTATCCATTCTTATCTCCTTGTACAAAACTCAAGTCTAAGTGGATCCATGAACTCCACATAAAACCAGAGACTTTGAAACTTATAGAGGAGAAAATGGGGAAGAGCCTCAAAGATACGGGCAAAAGGGAAAGATTCCCGAACAGAACACCAATGGCTTGTGCTGTAAGATCAAGTATCAACAAATGAGACCTCATAAAATTGCAAAGCTTCTGGAAGGCAAAGGACACTGTCAATAAGACCAACAGGCAACCAACAGATTGGAAAAAGATCTTTAGCAATTCTAAATCTGATGTGGGGCTAATATCCAATATATACAAAAAACTCAAGAAGTTGGACTCCAGAAAACCCATCAACCTATTAAAAAATGGGGAACAGACCTAAACAAAGAATTCTCAACTGAGGAATACAGAATGGCTGAGAAGCACCTAAAAAATAATGTTCAACATCCTTAATCATCAGAGAAATGCAAATCAAAACAACCCTGAGACTACACCTCACACCAGTCAGAATGTCTAAGATCAGGTGACATAAGATGCTGGCAGGATGTTGAGAAAGAGCAACACTCCTCCATTGCTGGTGGAACTGCAAGATGGTACAACCACTCCCGAAATCAGTTTGGCAGTTCCTCAGAAAATTGGTCATAATTCTACCAGAAGACCCAGAAATACCACTCCTTGGTACATACACAGAAGATGCTCCAACAGGTAATAAGAACATATTCCACTTTGTTTGTAGCAGCCTTATTTATAATAGCCAGAAGCTGGAAAGAACCCAGATGTCCCTCAACAGAGGAATTTATACAGAAAATATGGTCCCTTTACACAATGGAATACTACTCAGCTATTGAAAACAATGAATTTATGAAACTCATAGACTAATGGACATATCTGGAGGATATCTTAAGTGAGGTAACACAACCACAAAAGAACACACACGATTTGCACTCTATGATAAGTGGATATTAGCCCAGAAGCTCTGAATCCTTCTTAGAAGGGGAACAAAATACTCATGAAAGGAGTTACAGAGACAAATTTGGAGCAGAGACTGAAGGAATGACCATCCAGAGACTGCCCCACTTGGGCATCCATCCCATAAACAACCACCAAACCCAGACACTATGGCAGATGCCAACAAGAGCTTGCTGACAGGAGCCTGATATAGCTGTCTCCTCAGGGGATCTGTCAGTGCTTGGGAAATGCAGAAATGAATACTCACATCACCCATTGGATGAAGCACAAGGTCCCCAATAAAGGAGCAAAAGAAAATATTGAAGGAGCTGAAGGGGTTTGAAGCCCCATCGGGGCATCATCAATATGAATTAATCAGTACCCCCAGAGCTCCTTGAAATTAAACCACCAATCAAAGAAAACACATGGTGGAACTTGTGGTTCTTCTAGTTGTATATGTAGCAGAGGATAGCCTAGTGGGCCATCAATGTGAGAGGAGGCCCTT
Source organism: Mus pahari (assembly GCF_900095145.1). Taxonomy (NCBI): domain Eukaryota; kingdom Metazoa; phylum Chordata; class Mammalia; order Rodentia; family Muridae; genus Mus; species Mus pahari. The sequence continues at coordinate 4,500,294 of NC_034598.1, read as the reverse complement.
GGTCCTGTGAAGGTTCTGTGCACAGGTATAGGGGAATAGTAGGACTGGGAATGGGAGTGGGTGGGTTGGGGAGCAGTGGGAGGCAGAGGGGATAGGGATTTTCACAGTGGAAGCTAGGAAAGGGTATAACATTTGGAATGTAAATAAAGAAAATATCTAATAAAAAAAAGCAGAACAGAATTTGGGGAGCATGATAGACCAGCAACTTCTTAGGCCCAAAGCTATAAGTATGAGGCTTGAGCCATAATAAGGTGTCAAAAATCATAATGTTGGTAACCTTCCCTTCTGAAGGTAATGGTATTTTTCTGTTCAGCAATGAATACATTAATTATATGGAATGTAAAATAAAAATAATAAAAGGAATATGTGAATGTTTTTAGCAGTAGAAAACAAACAAACAAAAACCAAACAAACCCAGTTGCATATTAATAGGATGGGCGAGAACAGATTTCACCAGCTAAATGAGTCTTTGTGGAAATTCCCTAAACTTAAAGAAATGATATCTAAAATTTTGAGCTGTACAGGAAACTTTCTTTTCTTTGAAAAGACAGAAGTATCACAGTGGTATTTAACTCATTGGCAAGGCCTGAAAGGAAGAAGCCCATACTTCCACCCAACATCTACACACCCTATGGGAAACTTAATCTGAAACATTAAGTAATACCCAGCTCATCTGTAATGAAACAAAAAGGAAGAACTTCATAAGTTTGCACACATTTTCTATTCTCAAGGATACATCTAGACAACATATGGGTTTTGAGAAGAAATACAGCAAGCTAAAAAAAACTGAGGACTGTGAATCATCAGTGGGCCTGGAACCACTCATCCAAATTTTGAGAGATCTACAACCCTGTACACAGATGAGTTTGGCTTTTAATCTCTGTTCTATCTACGAAACCAAAGGCCTGTAACTACTACACAGAAAGACTGACTTCAAGCTCACTTCAATGTCATAAAAAATGATATTTTACTTCAGTATATGATCCAGATAATAGAATTATCTGAGAAAAATTCTATGAATATTTCTGTGGGTTTTTCTCATAGGTTGATGCCATATTATGTCATCAGATATCAGATTGATGTTATATCAGCACCTAGTTCATTCAGTTGTCTTCTGTGTTTGAAACAGAATAAATTGGTCAAGAAGTTCTCATGGTAGCTCTTGCAATTAAGGAGTAGACATATTGGAAGCAGGAAATGATGCAATAGTTTAATTTAAAAAAAGTTTGCATACTGTTTAAGTTTTCCATTTCTGATGACTTAGGAGGAAATAATTGAACAAATATGAAATTTTATTTAATGAAATTTTATTGTGGCATTAAATGTATTTGTTAAGTAAATGCATAATCCAGTGTTCACTTATTTAGGCACACTCACAGAAATACATAACCTAAATGCAAAAAATGTTACAGAATAGATAAAATTATGGCATATTTATGCATGGAGGTGATAGTTATTATGCCTTTTGATGCTATAGTATATTTATTAAAGGTGACAAGTCCCTATACACATTTAAAGAAAGGCATGTCACAATGTTGCATACTCTCATATACACATATGTACATAGATAACAAAGCTTTTCTTGTCACACATGAGTTCTCTGTCCTCTTGAGAACATCTTCCCTCAAAATAACAAGACTCTTTCTGGTCCTCTAAACCTTGTGCAAAGACACCTTTCCTCTAGTACATTTTGGATAAAAACTTTTACCACAAGATTTTGCCTAAATCATTTTGTCTTGATTTCCCTCCCAGGCCTTGCTAGGTCCTCCAACTTCCTCTTCATTTGTTGCCAGTTGCTTTAGTACTTCCTATCTTCCTCTTGTAAAGTGCTATTTATAATAATAGCTATACTAAGCTATCACTTATTATTTATTTTTAACTGAAGACTTAGTAGTAAAGGAATGTAATTGCAGATTAGGGAAGAACCTGCTTGCAATATAACAGTTCCATGATTCATATAACTCTGTGGTTCCATTTCTTCCACAGGAAAGTCAGTTATGTTCTATACAACATTCCACTCCTTTTTCAGAGGATTATTTATTAATGCATGTAAAATAGTCTGATGATGCTTATAAGTGATTGTACTTATAGTGAGCATCCACAGGAAGGTTTACCAGTCAGTTCCAGTTTGATTCCTGTTGGTCTTGTGTCCTAAGAGAGTGGTCTCTTCTGCAATAGGAGTTTATCTTCAGATTCTGGGAAGCAACCAAGGATACCAAAAGCTATGTTGTTTAGGGAGTCTCTTTGATGGCCCTGACTGATAATTCCAAGGGATATTTCCCATGCCTGGAAATGAGATTTTTGTTAGGTAGGCTTTTGGAGAGAATATTATCTGCTATGTACCTATGTACCCTATGTAGAACCCCTCTCTGTCTGTCTGTCTGTCTGTCTGTCTGTCTGTCTGTCTGTCTGTCTGTCTCTCTCTCTCTCTCTCTCTCTCTCTGTTTCTCTCTG
>NC_034598.1:4495563-4497835 GCF_900095145.1 Mus pahari | reverse complement strand
TCTCTCTCTCTCTCTCTCTCTCTCTCTCTCTCTCTCTCTCTCTCTCTCTCTAAAGCAAGCTTAAACAATACATTTCACTATTGCTTTTTCCAATATCCTTAGTGCTATTTTTCTCTTTCCCTCTCTCCCTCTGGATTAACCCTCCCACTGTTACTCTAGTTAAAATATCCATTCTATTTTACCTGTTCCTTCAATATGTGGATTGCATAAAATTCTGTCAGTGTTCAATGTGTTCAGTGTTCAGTGCCTTAGAAAATAGAATCCCAAATCTTAGTGTGGTCCCATTAGACTTTAATGACCTTTATGGTTTAATGACCTTTATGGTCTGATTTGTGATCTCATGCTTTATCCATTTAGGATCACTAGATTAAGATTTCCCTCTTGACTTTCACATGCTAAGCTCATTTTATTCATTCATTCCCTGCCCATTTTGTCAGAAATATCCTTTCTGCATAATGATAAATCATTACTTTAATCTTGTTATTAGAGTGTTTTGTAGATTTCTTTGATAGCCATAATAAGGTCCATGCATTTACCCTCACCCTTCCTCATGCCTCTACCCACACCTTTTCCTCTTCCTCCTCATTTCTTACTGTTCTTGTTTTGTTTTTGAGATGTCTCTGATTTTTCTTCTCTAGTATAGAAAGCTGAATTTCTCTTATTTTCTCTAGTGTAATAATTTTGTCCATAGCTCCTTAAACACCATAATTATCTATGTTGATAGAGGGCTGTAAGCACTATGTTGACATTTTTGTTTGATTTCCTCTTTAGGTTTTTCCACAAGGCATCCAATATTTAAACTGTCAAAATGATCATATAATCCTATACAATCACATAGTATTGTGTGGGAGACTGAGGCTATGGTCAGCTAGGAAGTTTTTGAAGGCCACACAGCTAGCTGTAGCCTGAGTGAGATGCACCCCCCCTTTTTTTTACTGCTTATCTTGTCTGATCCTCAATTTAGTTCTGTAAGCTTCCAGCTTTTCAAGAAAGAAGATTATCTGATAGAGAGCCAGCCATATTTGTCTCAGGTGAAAGCCTTTCAAAGGAGTAGGCTAATTTTATGTATAATTCCCTTTAGCAAGACAATAGATGTTCGCACACTATATTCTGAGTCCATGGGCCACACAACATGAATTCTGAGCTAAGCCATCTGAATTATATGTCTGTCTGTTTTCTAATGAATCCAGAATAAAACAAGATCCATTTTAGGCAAAAACCAAACTATAAATGACCTTTCAAGAACAACAAATACTGCTTGGTTTTACATGAAAAACTCATCGGACTATTCTTCCCATTAATTTTTGAGGTGTCATTATTGAATCAAATTATAAACTCATAGAGATATTTTTACCTTTCTTGCAAAACCCATTTAGTCTCTTACTGTATTTAATATTTTAAAAGTAATTATAATATACACCTGAGAGCAGAACATTCCATAGAGTATTTCTCAGTCCTATTTTGATGTTCTATTAATTAAGACTGAAGTCTACATGGAAATAAAATAGTATTTTAAACCAAGTGTTCTTTCTATTTATAAGCATCCATTGATAGATATCACTAAGTACTTTAATTATTTATATTAGTCATAACTTATATGGAAAACTGTAAGGTAGTTATAAGTAAAGGTTTTAAAAATATCCTCTTTTTTTGCAAAAGAAATTTTTTCCCATTGGTCTCCTGAGTGCTATACTGATAGGCATTCACCAGGATTCTCTCTCTTTTTTTTTTTAAGTTTCACCAAGCCATGTGGTGGTGGCTCACACAGTTAATCACAGCAACAGGGAGGGAGAGGCAGGTGATTCACTAATTTAAGGCCACCCTGATGTTGGGAACAAAAAAATAAAGGGAGGGGCAGGGGGACTGGGGAAAAAACTGGAGGAAACTGGGCCTAAAGTCCATCCAGAGATCCCCTGTGCTCTGGGCAGGCTGATGCAGGCATTGGGGGGCTGCCAGGTGCTTTCCACTCAGCCCAGGGTAGGCATTGCCTCTGACACACTGGGGGGTGGGGTGGAGAAGGGGCAGCCCCCAACTGGGAACCCCCCTGTAGCTACCTTGCTAGCACTCCAGGGTTGCAAAATAGAGGGAATAGGGGAAGAAGTTCCCAGCACTGAGCAGAGTGCCCAGCAGACCTTGATGGAGCAGAGCAGAGACTGTATGGTTTAAGAGCTTTATTATAACACAGGGTCCCCAATGGAGGAACTAGAGAAAGTACCCAAGTACCTGAAGGGGGCTGCAACCCTGTAGGTGGAACAACAACAGGAACTAACCA
>NC_034598.1:4492430-4495338 GCF_900095145.1 Mus pahari | reverse complement strand
GAGAGAGAGAGAGAGAGAGAGAGAGAGAGAGAGAGAGAGAAGACAAAGAGAAGTAAGAGCAAGTGGTGGGGCTGAACACCCCTTTTTATGGTCTTCACTGTTGCTAGGTAACTGGGGAGGAGTTTAGCCTGAAGGTCAGAAGCTTGGGCCATTGCTTACATGACTACTGACCATGCTTCTCTTGTGAGGGCTGTGGGAGGTGGTATCTTAGGGCAGGGGCCAGAGTTCCAGGAGCATGAGGGAACGCCTACCATGTCATGTAGGTGAATTATGACCATTGGGGTTCAGACCTCAGCTCAACTGCATACCAGCCTGCAATTCCCCACACCTCCCCCTTTGTTTTTATTAGAAAAAAAATTGGGGTGGGGCAACTGATGTCACCATGTCATTAATTGTGAAAATTTAGAATGGAGTGGAATTATCAGAAGAAAATATATAGCCTAGAGAAGTAGCAGAACAAGGCCAGATTAGTAAGGAGAGTTAAGGGTCAGCATTGAGAAGGCAACATTGAGTTGAGAAGGCAAGAGATTGTACCACCAATTACTCAGTTGTTTCATGGGTAGTACAATTTGAGGGTAAAAACATTCATTTTGAACAGCAATTAATTAATCTAGATAGACATTATGCTTTCCTCACTATCATATAGCTTTCCCCAAAGTTCAACAGCCATTTGATGTTGGGGCCTCCCAGCTGGCGGTTGCCACTGGAACACCTGCGGTTATAATCTTCAGATCTGCCAAGCTTTACTGTCTATACTAATCACTGTCTTTCAAAGCCCAGATCCACCAGCGGAAATCTTCAGATATGCCAGAGCTGCTGCTCTACTGTCCCTGTGTCTCCACTGCCTGCTGAGAAGACCAGTTGATGTCCCAGAAGACAACATCCTTTGGACCCGCCTAAGGACATTCACCTGTGCCTTCAAAGACTGGGGCTGGGGACTGGGTTTTTTTTCCCACAATATATAAACTGAGTTCCAACATTAAACTTTGAGCCTTGATCAGAATATTTTTGTCCTGGCTTTCAAATTTCTCTCACACATTCCATTTTAGCCCAGCCCACCTCTCAGGATGAACCCAGACCGGATTAAAGTGAGTTTTGCTGCAGGCAGAAATTCACAATTTGGCTTTAGCAAAAAGTGTCCATCTGTAGCTGGAAGGTCCCTTGTCTCTCTTCTGTGGTTCAGCACTTGTCGTGGGAGCCCTCAGTCAGATGAGATTTTTGGAGGAAGGCAGATTTGTCTGTAGGTCTCTGTAGATGGCGCTGTTTCAGATGGATCTGTGGCAGTAGGTCTCATGTGAAGATAGACCTATAGAGTAATTATAACAAAAGAGCAGAACACCAGCAGAGGATATCTGCATAATGTGGATAGCAAAAATTATGCCTGCAATGGTTTGCTTAGGAGCACATCAGAGTCCATTTTGATAGCTAAGGAAGAAAATATCATGTTAATTGTGTGACTGGAGTAGGCAGTTAACAGTTCTTCTGTAAAAGAAAACTGGTTATTAATTAAGGATTGGACAACATTTGTACCTTAAAGGAAATTTTAAACAAGTTGAAAGAATTTTTAGACATAAATCATGAATACTAGAGAGAAAAAGAGCATTTAGAAAAGGAAGCAAGAAAATTTTTTGGTTAAAGGCATGATTTAGGTATTCCTGTAGGGAGCATAGCTTAAATGCAGTTTTCAAGGGCTTATCTGTATGTGGGGAGGGGGGTAATTTCCCGTTTTCTTTTAACTGGAGAGTATAGGGTTAAGTGGTGTCGACCAGTCGCAGCTAAGCATCACTTATCCATGCCCACGCAGGGCCTGCCTTGGCTCTTTTGCCCCCACTTACTTGTTGCCACTATTTTGCCTGCCCCCTGCCCCGCCTTGTTGGCCAGACCGCAGCCCACCTCGTCTTTGTTTCTTTGTCTGTAGGCCTGAGACTCTACTGCTCCAGGTGGGCCACACTTTCCCATGTGGCCGTGAGGGTGGGGAGGGAGCAGCAGAATTCAGGGCAACAGAATTTAAAAGAGGCAAAAGATTAGAAAGGTCACTACCCAATTGGTCTGACAAAGCCTAGAGTAAGTAAAGTAGCCAGAGTGTTGTTCGCCCGACCACAGCGGAGCATTCTCTGCCCACCCAGCTGTCAATCAGTGCCCAGCTGGGCGTGTACACAACTCAAAGCCAAAAGCAAGGTGGGAGGGGCTACAGGAGTTAGAAGACCAACTTTTTTTGTAGCTGAAATCTGAGGAGAGCTAAGAGGCTGACTGCTGAGGCACCAGCCCTCCAGCCTGTAAAAAAAAAAACTTCAGAAAACCTACTGTCCGGGCAGGAGAGAAAGTAAAAAAAAAAAAAAACAATTTTTTTTTTTAACTCAATCACTCGCGGTGTCCTTGGGAAACTTGGAGATTTGACATCTCTGTGCAAAGCATTCTTCAGCTGGTTCTGCCTCTCGCGGATGGCATAGTCATCATCTGCTACCAGTTGTTGGGAACAAAAAATAAAGGTGGGGCGGGGAGGAGGCCTGGGGAAAAGGGGGAGGAAACTGGGTCTAATGTTTGCCAAGAGTTCCCCTGTGCTCTGGGCAGGCAGACACCGGCATTGGGAGGGGGCTACCAGGTGCTTTCCACTCAGCTCCAGGTGGGCATTGCTTCTGATCCATTAGGGGATGTGTGGTGGAGAAGGGGCAGCCCCTGACTGGGAACCCTCCCCTGGAGCTACCTTGCTAGCACTCCAGGGTTGAGAAAGAGAGGGAGTAGGGGAAGAAGTTCCTAACACTGAGCAGAGTGCCCAGCTGGCCTTGATGGAGCAGAAGAGAGACTTTATGGTTTAAGAACTTTATTATAGAAATGCAGGGAGAAAGAGAGAAGGGAGAGGGAGGGAGGGAGGGAGAGAGAGAGAGAGAGAGAGAGAGAGAGAGAGAGA